>NW_005178624.1:11339-18580 GCF_000350225.1 Chondrus crispus | reverse complement strand
CAGCGGCCGGACTCAGATCCGCCGCTTCGGAGCGGATCGAGGGCTCAAACTCTTGGCTCATCTCGACGCGATCGGTTCGCGGAGGGAAGCGGAAGTCTTCTCGGAGATCGGACTCCAGGGTCTTCTAGGTCGGGAGACCACTGTAGCATAAACACCCCCAACGGAGAGGGGTGTATGCACAGCTCGACGTAGACCCCGTCCGAACGGGAAGACGGGGGTGAAGCGGGACACCAGCTAACGGCACCGGGCAGCGGGCCCGGGTAGCGTGGTAGAGCGGGAATGGGGAGGACGCCGGTACGCGCGAGCGGTTCGACGCCTCGACGCCCCAGCGCGGTACTGGGTGACGATCCAGTACCGACGGGCGGAGGCGGAGCCGGCTCGTGGGCGTACCGCGCGCGTCCTCAACCCGCGCTCGGTGCCGCTCTAAGGTAGTTAGCGAACGCTACCTTAGAATAAGCGGGAAGTCGGACCTTGACGGTCGGTGGGTGACAAGTCCGTGCTTGTCCTCCTCCACCGCCGCCGGTCCGCTCCATATTTAATGTACATAATAACCTATCATAATAGTACAGTACCGATGTACTGTAGCGACGTACTGTAGCGGTCGGTCGACACTGTAATACTGTCAGCCATCGGGGCTGACAGTACACGTGTGTGTGTGCGCTCTTCGGTCCCGCGCGTACACGTGTACACGTGCGCCCCCTGTACTCGGGGGTACACGTAGTGGTACTGTAGAGCATCGAGCCCTACAGTAACCGATCCGATTCGGAGTTGATCTAATCTAAAATAAAGCCCCAGGGGGGGGTTATACTACAGGTGGGACTGCTCTGTGAACAACTATCGTGATTTCTGAGGGGGAGGATGGCGGGGTATCCGTTTTGCTGTCCACCTATGATAGAAAGAGTTGGCGAGAGTTGTCGGTTTGGTTTGCGAAATTGGATTTTGTCAAGGAGGTTTGAGTGGTGTGGCAAAACGCGAAAAAGGCCCCACGAGAAGGCCTCGCACGAGAAAGTCATGTTTTTGTTTCCGAAGGATGAGTCATTGAACACTTGGTATTTGTCATCGCAAATGTAATCAAATTGCGTCTACATTTGTGATGATGATATATTTTTGCCAGAGCCCGCGTTTGGAATGGCGTTTGAAGTGTGGAAGCAGAACTTGTCGAGACTGGTCGGCTTTTATCCGAGAGGATGGCATTTCACCCCCGAGACCTATTCCACGGACGTATCCCCAGGGTATAACGTTTTCGTAACGAAGGGAATGTTTGCTCATCCGTCCATTCTCATGGCATACAAGTTGTCCCCACCAAAGCGGATTACGAATATTGTAGACGAGAATTTGAATTGTGAAGATATTCCTTTCAACATGGTTGCCCTTGGAAATACCGGGTTTTCCCCGGTTGGCTGTTATGTCCAACGAGACAATTTATGGCATGGGCAAGGGCATAGTTATTTTGGGGAAGAAGGATTCGGGCACCTCAATGTGAGGGCTTCGCTTCGCTACAAACCGGGCGCTCCCCGAGGACTTGGACTTTGCTATGCTACGCAGTAAAAAGTTTCATTTGTCACACATTTCATCGACGGTGTCTGTCGGCTGCGCGGTTGGCTCTTGTGTAGGTGCCTGCGCACTGGCTGGTGCCGCGGCTGGTGAATTTGCGCTCTCACCAGAGAAAAATGCGTCCTTGTCATCGCCATTCATTGCACTTGTGTCATTGAGGAGATTCTGGAGATGCTGATTGAGTGTAGCCGCATCTAGATTCATCTCTCGTACAATCTTAAACTTCAGGGCCAACGTCGATACCTTCTGCTTCGCCCTTGCCCTGAACCGAACGGCACCACCAACCTTGTGAACCGCATGAGCAACGTGATTCGTTGCGTGGCCAAGAACGGCTTCCGCTTTCTGACGCATCACGCCGACGGGGCAGTAGGATGAGGGAGAAGTGAGGGGAATATTCCCAGCATAGCTGTTGCGCTCTGTAGAGATAGAGGGAGCTCCAGATGGTGCACTATTAGTAGGGTCCATGAAAATGGAAATGCCCGGATTCCGATTCAGTATTCCTTCACTGCTCGAAGAACTATATCGTACAGCACTGCTCGAAGATCCCCCACCAACAGCGACGGAAATTTTTGGATGTTCCGCGAGCTTCTCGACGACACCAATAAACCTGATAGGCGCAGCCAACTTCTTAATTCATTACGCTGTTCTGTTCGCGGTAGTATGTCATGACATGCTCCTTGATATGCTCTTCTGTTTCACCTGATGGGCTCCGTGAGCGATATATCTTATCGGCAGAAAGATATTTCTGCGTCACGCGCTGCACCAGAGCCCATCTGTTCTTCAGAGATGTATTCGTACGCACATACTTCGCTGCGGGGTTGGAGTTAAAGCGCGTACGAGTATTATCCCAAAAGGTCTCTGTGTTCTGCTCCGTAGTGATTCGGGTCGCTTCAATCCACGCATCGGCCAGCACCATGTCGTCCGCATGGGTAAAGTTCGATCTCTTAATCTTCTGAGACATCGTATCCATAACGTGAGAATCATTACTCTGCATTGGCGTAACAGCAACAGATGCTGGAGTGTTTGAAGGAACTGTTGGCGGCAAGGGCGAGAGTGGAGCTGTAGCGGCTGCGAACACGGAGGGAGTTGGTGGAATCGTCATTATGGGAGGAGCGTGTTGTCGTGTAGGGGAAAAGTGTCTGTGTGCTTGAAGGAACGGGATTCCGAAGGGAAGGTAGTGCAGTGGTTTGCGGTCAGAGGTTTGGAAGCTCGGTTTGAGTTGGTGGCAGTCGCAGCCAGGAATATTGACGATGGCGGGATATCATGAACTTGGGATTGCCACTTTGGCGGGAGGAGCTCAGGGCTTCGTGGATAGGTGTGGTATCTGTAGATTCGTCTGCATGTGGTTGGCCGTTGTACAGCCGTGTTAAATGTTAAATAGCTAAAACGTGAGCCAAAAACGGTCGTGGATACATTTCGATTTACGTATTTACCATGCTAGGATACATAAATAACGTCAAATAGACTTGCAGAATGCTACGCTAAATTGCCAAATATGAGAATTTAGATATTTAACAGGCAGCGATAGACGTGCTCTAAAAACGTAGAAGTTCAATTTTTTGAGTACAGGTACTGAGTACCTTCGAAGGTACTCGTCGCCATATTTTCCCGCCGTCGCACCTCCATGTCGTAACACTGAACCATGCCAGATGTGACGAAGGAAGATGATGGCTCCCGCCCTCGCCGTTTACTGCGGAGACAGTGGCTTAAGTACTGAGAGAGTCTACTGTAAGAAGTGTGTCATGCGTCATGCTGATGGTTTAGGCACTGAGTGGAGGAAGTGTATCAGTCGGCGCACTTGGTGTCGGTACCGAAAGCAGCCGGAGAAGAGAGCGTTGGGTATTGAAGGGGGTGGGTTTGAGCTGCTTCGTGAGGCACTGCCTCTGCTGACTGCCAGTCAGCAGCATTGATCGCTCGAGCGAGGAGGGGATGTGGCTAACCGAGAGACGTTTGCACAATACCTGTTCTTGGAAGTAATGATATTTGACGTCAATATTCTTGGACTTCGGCGTTGCGTGGTCGGCTTTTGCGGTCAGGATAGCACTATTGTTGTCCATGTAGAGGTCGGTCGGTGGTTGGCTGGGAGTGTCAGTGAGATCGCTGAGGAGGCGCCGGAGGCGATGGATTTGTTGCGCGCTGTGAAACCACGAGACGTATTCGGCCTCCCACGTAGAGGAGGACACGAAGCGTTGTCGCTTGGAGTGCCATGCTATGGGGCCACCGCACCAGAGCGCAATAAATCCTGACGTAGAGCGGCGGGTGTCCGGACAGGCAGCGTCGGCATCGGCGAAGGCGGTAAGCCGTGTTTCGCGGGAGTCGGCAGAGTAGGTGATGCCTTGATCTTGAGTGCTCTTGAGGTAGCGGAGGGCACGTTATACGGATTTTCAGTGGCGATCGGTCGGGTCGTGGGTGTAGCGGCCAAGGAGCCCGGTTATAAAGGCAAGGTCTGGGCGGGTACTGTCAGCGAGGTAGCGTAGACAGCCCACAGCTGCGGCGAAAGGGACGGATGACGAAAGGGGGGGTTCGGAGGCTTGGCGGGCCGAGAGGGGAGTAGAACTGTAGGGGGTTGGGCAGCCGTTGCAATGTTGCATGTTGAAGCGTAAGAGGATCTCGGAGGTGGAAGCCGGTTGGCTGATGTGAATGGAAGTGTGGTTGTGGGTAACCTTCCGCCCGAGGATGTGACGGACAGGTCCAAGGTCCTTGACAGTGTACTTAGAGCGGAGGCGTTCCTTGGCAAGGTCGACGAGCTGGCGGCTGTTTGAGACTACCAGAAAATCGTCGACAGTAATGACGAAGAGGACAAATTGTGTCCCGCATGTGCTGCGAAGTATAAAAGTACAGCTGTCGCTGGTTAAACGGTCCAGATTCCAAATGGAGAGAGAGTTCGCAAGGCCAGCAGTGAAGATTTTGCAGGCCTGCTTGGTGCCGTAGATGTTTCCAGTGATGACGCCGACATTGCCTTAATATTTGTAGGAGCCGTTGAATCGTGGGGGTTGGTGGACGTAGATGGTTTCCTCTGGGCCGAAGAGTTCATGAAGTAAAGCGGACTCCAAGTCCCAGTGTTCAGCTATAAAGTCATCGCCGGCAGCAAGACCAAGAGCAGCGCGAATGGCGTCACGGTCGGGCACTGGGCTTGAGATTGAAATGGGATCATAATGCAAGTGCGGGATTTGTTTGTCGCCGCGCACAGTGCATCGCCTTTTACGGGTGACAGGTGTAATAATATGGATCCTTCCGGTTCGGTTTTTACCCCGTCACGAAGGGGGTGTCCACGGCAGCGGTAAAATTACAACACCACCAGCCTCTCTGCGAGGGCGGCGGTTATGACTCCGGTAAACGGGCGAGTGGAATTGCGAACCCGGAGGGGATAGGGCTCAATGGGCATACGCTTCCACCAGGCGGTGGAACGACCAAACTGGGGAGCGTGTGCTTCCGGCCCTCAAGAATAACCCGCACGGGACGATCTGCCTGTTTTTCCTCAGTTCTCGCCAAAGGGGGTCGCTACCCCCCTTTACTCTGGGGGCGTACTGCCTCGGCCCCTAAGTACGTCGACCTCCGGCGGCCGGGCAGTATAGTAGTGATCCACTTCTAATTTGGATCACTACAGTGGAGTACCTCTACTGTACTCCACCGGGGAGTAATCTGTACAGCGGCACACGTGGCTGTACTCCTGCCACCTGTACTCGCAGGCAGAGCGCGCACCACGTGTGCTAGCTAGAACTCCCTCGGCTGACACTCCTATTACACTAATTTCTACGCCCCTACAGTAGGACCTTCTAGTCTACTGTACCCTATCGGGACGTTATACGTACGGCGGTACACGTGGCCATTCTGCCGCCACCTGTCACCCGTGGCGGTATGTGCACCCCGTGTACAAGCTGAGTTATCCCCTGCCTTTCCAGTATCGTCTGATCACCCCTACGGGATCTCCCTCCGGGTTGTTACGTTTACCGACACCAGTCGGTACCCGTTCTCCCACAACAGGGTTCCCATCTTCGTCTCTTTTGAGACGTAGGGTGATCTTGACGGGTAAAATTTTGCTGTCGGCAGGGAGTTCAGTTCGCGGGATGTACTTAACTGCGCCCCGAGATTCCATGCTGTCCAGTTCTTTGTTCAAAGATTGCTCCCAGAGATGGGCGTCAGGGGCAAATTGGGCAGCCTTTAGAGTCCCCGGTGACGTGGCTAGGGTAGATGTGGGTTTGGCGGCGCGGGGTTCTGTACTGGAAAGGAGGCAGGTAGGCCAGGGGAGGGAGTACGTTTCTGCGTCGGTGCAGATGGTGAGGTTGGAGGTAGGGAGAGGGAAGGGGGCTTTGGAAGGCGCCTTCTTGGGCAGAGAGATGGGGAGGGAAGGTGGATGGGGGGGTGAGTTTGGACGGGGTCGGTGGCAGATTGATAAGAGCGGAAGTCTGCGGCTCGGAAACGTTGAGTGGTACCAATCTGGAGGTTTAGGATTTTGTAGTGGTGGGTATCGGTGCGCTGGAGGTAGCGAGCAGGGAGCGCTTGAGCTTGCAATTTCTTTTTGGAAGCGGGGCTGTACACGTGGCCATATTGGCCGAACTGAAGGAAATTGCAGATGTTTACGGGGGAGCGGGTTCACAGCGCTTCGGGGAGTTGTTTGGTAGCGGAGTGCAGTGTGTGGTTGTACTTGTCCGCGAAGTCACGGACGGCGTGTTCCCAATAGTTGTTCGGGAGTTGGGCGGAGGAGAGGGCGGCACGGGCATTTTCGAAGAGAGTGCGGTCGATGGGCTCGGCCAATCCATTTTCTTGTGGGGTGTGCCGCACAGAAGTAAGGGAGATGACATGGTGATCGGTATAGAAGGATTACAGGGACTTGGAGAGATATTCTTGTGCGTTGTCCGTAGTAATGAGCCAAACGCGGTAGGGAGTGTGGTGGTGGATGTGGTTGATGATGGCCTTGGTGTGTAGGCCGGCGTCGGAGCGGGAATAAAAGAAGAAAATGAACCGTTTGCGGGTGCCTTCGTCGAGAAACGTGATATAGTAGCGGTTTTTTGCCTCGATATCGGTGTGAAGGGCCCGCATATGTCGCTGTGAATGTGCACGCCGGGGGTGCGGTCGCGGGTGTGACGGGTGAATTTGCTGTGGGCTTGCTTTCCGGTACTACAGCCCCGGCTGTACTCGGCCGAGCAGGTGATGGTGGGCGGGGGATGCTTGAGAGTAGGGGGTAGTCCGACTGCGAGGTTCTTTGTGGCCATGAGATGGGAGCTTGGTCGGGTGCATGTGACCGAGCTTTAAGTGGTAGTGATGGTATATGGAGGTGATGGGGTCGGTGTGGGTGGAAGGCGCTGGGAGAGGGAGCGGAGGGGAAGTGAGGATACTGAGATTTGGAGAAGCGGCGGGCGTTGGTTTGCCGTGAACATGCGGGAGGCGTAGGGCGGCGGGTGGTGCGTGGGCTGGTGCGGATGGGGATGGTGGGGCTTTCGAGAGTTTGTGTTTGCCTGTGGATGAGGCGGATGCGTGGGGCTTTCCCTTCGAGAAGTACTGGGGGATTTGAGAGGTGCGGTTGGCGTTGGAGACATTTGTGGTTGGGTATCCTTGGAGGTGGTAGAGGCCCTTGCGGAGACGGGCTGTGGCGATAATTGCATGGGGGCGAGGGGGCGGCAGGCTACGGCATATGTAGGCATGGCTACCTTGAAAGAGGGTTTCATATCGGGTAGATAGTTGTGAGA
>NW_005178624.1:10006-11239 GCF_000350225.1 Chondrus crispus | reverse complement strand
GGTTGGTGTGCTTCTGGGGGTCGGGGAGGCTGTAAGGAGTGGCCGGTGCGGGTGGAGTTTGTGCAGGTGCCGGGATAGGCGCGAATAGGGTACCCGGGTACGGTTAATTCGAATAGGCGTACGGGGGAGGCTGTGTGAGGTGGGCGGGCAGGTAGTGGTGCTGAGAATGAGCATGGCCGATAGGACCTGTCGGTGGAGATCCACGGGGGCCTCCGTACTATTGTCGTTGTAAGTCGCGTGTGGGATAACTCCTCTCCGCCCTGGGTTGGGTGAGAGGCGGAAGCTATAGCGAGGGAGCACGCCGCGTGGACGCGACGCGCTAATTGAACCGATCGGACGAGCTCGCGAAAAGGGAGTGGCTCACTGGCCGGTTACGCGCAGTCGCCCCGTGGTGCGTGAACGGGAGCGCCCGGTCGCTCCCGCTACCGGCCGGTAACGGGTTAGAAGCCAGCGCGCGCGATAGACAACCGAAACAGACGTATATAGGCGCGAAAGGGACGGGGGCGAGCTTGCCCCCGTTTACTGGTGGGGACGGGTGCCAGGTCTTAACCTGGCAGAGGGACGCCTCGGACACCTGTCCCAGTACAGTAGTACAGTACCTGCCGCCTAGTGCGTGCCGGGTACTGTACTCAATTAAAAAGGGAGCGCCATAATTACTACTACCGCACGGACGCTGCTACTACACGTGTGCACTACTGTACACGCGTGTTGCTTACAGACTACCGCACGGACGACACGTGTGCTAACGCGCACACGTAACACGCGTAGACTACCGCTCGGACGACATGTGCACTACTGTACACGTACGCCAGATTACGACCGCTCGGCATGTGCGCGCGCTCGCTACACGTGGGCACAACCGCCGACGTGTATACCGTACACGGCCGTTCGATGACCTCCGCGCGCTCGCGCCGGTCATTATACTACATCGCGCATTCGAGTCATACATTCGCTGGTGTCGTGGGTGGTGGAAGCGTGGTAGGAGCACCATTTCCCTTGCCAGCCGTGGGGCCGTTGGGCACGGTGATCACCGCCAGGGCGATCAGGGCGACGAGTAGGGCCCGCCGGAGGCACGACGCCGGAAGTGGGGTGATGGGCAAGCTTGGAATGCTGCGAGAGATGGTTGAAGGATCCAGTGCCGAGCTGCAGAAAGTGTTCGGCGTGGATCAGTTCAGCCTCTATTTGCTCTATAGAAGATATAGAGGAGAGTTGCGAATGAAGAGTGAGAGCCAA
>NW_005178624.1:6911-9322 GCF_000350225.1 Chondrus crispus | reverse complement strand
GTAACCTGGTGCGAAGGAAGATGATGGCTCCCGCCGTCGCCGTTTACTGGGGAGACAGTGGCTTAAGTACTGAGAGAGTCTACTGTAAGAAGTGTATCATACGTCACCAGATGATACACGTGTGGGCGTATGATAACCTGTGCCAGAGGGTGAGCTATATAGTATATAGTGCTATGGCATACCCTCTGGTAGGGCCTCCCTAAGTAGTATATACAGTGCGCGAAATTTTCATAAATACACCCCACATCATTGCGATAAAAGCACTTTTGACACTGCCTCGAGAAGCCGATAGGGCATCACCCATGGTACGCGCGTGCGTGAGCGCGAATCTGAAGCCCAATTCTGTCAAACAAAAAAGCCCTCCAAGTTGTGCCGCAAAATGTGGGCGAAATTTGCATATGAACACGAAAAACCATACGATACAGCATTTACTGCCATGCCAAGTTGGCGGTAAACCGAAAGGGTAACAACTTTGGTGACTGCTATAGTTAGATACATAAGCAATGCACATTGTGTGTGCCTGAAAAACTTCGCATCGCAAGGAAAAATGCCTCGCGGAAAGCTACTGTCAGACTTCGAGAAGGGGCAGGTTGTGGCCATGAAACAGGAGTGTTTGAGCGTTCGCGAGATCGCTCGCACGCTTAGCAGGTCCCCAGGTGCAGTACACAACGTTTTGAAGCACCCAAAGCGGGTTGACGGACGCAAAAGCACTCGCAACGCAACAAAAATTTCTAAGAAGCAAACGCGGCTTTTGCTGCGAGAGGCCAGTAAGGGAGAAAAATCATGCCGGGAGCTGAAGCTGAGCCTTGACATTGATTTGGGCGTCCGTCGCGTTCAGCAAATACTACGTGACGCACCGCATTTGAAGTACAAGAAAATGCTGTCGCGTCCGCAGATGCTCCAGAGGCACAAGAGTGCTAGACTGGAATGGAGCAAAAAGATGCTGGAGAACGGAAGCGCATTTTGGCGCCGGGTAATCTTTTCGGACGAGAAAAAGTTCAACCTAGATGGGCCAGATGGGTTGGCATGCTATTGGCACGACTTGAGGCGAGAGGAACAAGTCTTTTCGACGAGGCACCAGGGAGCAGCATCTTTGATGATTTGGGGTGCTATCTCTTGCTACAGTACGTCTTATCTGGTCCGTGTTAAAGGTAACATGGACTCTACGCTTTATTATGAGGTACTAGAGGAGGAACTGCTATCACCTGCTGCTGAAACGCTCGGTGAAGAATGGATATTTCAGCAAGACGGGTCATCCTGTCATCGATCAAACTACATCAAGAATTGGCTTTCGTCGAAAAATGTCAAGTTGTTGGGGTGGCCAGCGAAGTCACCAGACTTGAACATAATCGAAAATGTATGGAGCTTGCTTGCCCGCCGTGTTTACGGGCATGGGCGTCAATTTAGCAACCTGGAAGACCTCGCTGATAGAATCATAGATTGTTGGAGTTCTATTTCCGAGGAGTACCTGAATAAGCTCTACGAATCAATTCCTCGGTGCCTTGTGGAGGTACTAGAGAAGAAAGGTGGCCCTACGAAGTATTAGCGCTTCACAGTAAACATTGCAAGTTACTGTACCATATGGGTTTTCGTGTTCATATGCTAATTTCGCCCACGTTCTGGGGGATAACTTGGAGTGCCTTTTTTATATAAATGGGGTTCAGATTCGCGCTCACGCACGCGCGTACCATGGGTAATGCCCTATCGGCTTCTCGAGGCAGTGTCAAAAGTGCTTTTATCGCAATGATGTGGGGTGTATTTATGCAAATTTCGCGCACTGTAGAGGGAGGCACTACTAAAGTAGGCACTATTGAGCGACCCCCCCTGTATGTGTTTCCGAAATACAATCCAATCGTTGCAGAATACCGCAGCCCGCGAAGATGGTGACTGGAATGCACGCTCTACCAAGAGCAGGATGTGAAGGCTGGAGCAATCAACGGCGGTCGGCAACAACGGTTTGGCGTTCGATCACCTCGTTGTCTCTCGTACAAGGGCGTAGGAACGACAGAAGTCGTTAACATTCGCCCATTAGCCACCAGCCCGTCCGCCCAGGACAGCGCGGCCAGTCCGCCACGTGTAGCCACTATGTCACGCCCACAGGCACGGCCCTCCACGCCATTCGCTGGCAAGTCAGGGAGAAATCTCACACGGGGGATATTGCACAAGTCCCGCTTTTTCATCGCTGTATGATCTCATCGACATCGCCCGCCCACGATCCGCCGCCGCTCACAACCTTGCCTCACAACCTTGCCCTTCCCCCATCGCCACCCGCGCCGCGTCCCTCCCGCCACCGCATCCCCCCCCCCTCCCTCGATCAACCTCACCATGGCCTCCCGCCTCCTTTCCCGCACCGTACTCCTGCACGCGCGCCGCACGGCCCCGCGTCTGCGCCCGTCGCTAGCGGCGTCCAT
>NW_005178624.1:0-6796 GCF_000350225.1 Chondrus crispus | reverse complement strand
CGGACGCCATCAACGAGCTGCTGGACGTCGACGACGACCTCGGCCCCACCCTCGTCCGTCTCGCGTGGCACGCCAGCGGCACGTACGACAAGATCTCTGATACCGGCGGCAGCGACGGCGCCACCATGCGATTCCCCCCCGAGAGCGCCTACGACGCTAACGCAGGCCTCGGCGTCGCCAGGGCCGCGCTCGATCCCATCAAGAAACGCTTCCCCGGCATTACGTACGCCGACTTGTGGACGGTACGTTGAAAACGCCCCCCTTTCTTTTGTCTTTTTGCTTTCGGGGAGGCCCGCTTTCGCTGTGGACCATGCCCCGGTGGCTGACGCGCGTTTGTGTGATGTAGCTTGCGGGCGCCGTAGCGATCGAGCACATGGGCGGGCCGCAGATCTTGTGGCGGCCCGGGCGTCGCGACTCACGCGACGGCAAAGCGGCACCGCCGGACGGGCGCCTGCCGGACGGCGATAAGGGCAAGGTCGGGGCGACCATCCGCCACGTGCGCGATATTTTTGTCCGGCAAGGATTCAATGACAGGGAGATGGTCGCGCTCATCGGCGCCCACGCCATCGGGAGATGCCACACCGATCGCAGCGGGTACACAGGGCCCTGGACTAGGGCTCCGACTACCTTCTCCAACTTGTTCTTCAAGGAGCTCACTGAGAATACTTGGACGTTGAAGCAGTGGGATGGACCGGACCAGTTTGAAGGTAAGGTTTTGCTTGGGGCGATCTTGGGGACGTGTGGAGGCGATGGTAGAGGCTAACATTTTTATGGTTGTTTTGTGTGCTTTGTGATGCAGATCCGACTGGCGATCTCATGATGCTGCCAGCTGATATGGCGCTTCTGTGGGATAGGGAATTCCGCAAGTATGTAATGGAGTTCGCAAAGGACGAGGACAAGTTCTTCGAGGAATTTGCCAAGGCCTTCCAGAAGCTCGAGGAGAATGGTGTCAGGGCGTTTCGGGGCCCGGGCGCCGCAGGGAAGACATGGTATCAACTCTGGTAGGCCGAAGTAGAGCAGTGTGCGGTCTAGTTTTTTTTTTTGAGAGGTTTGCAACTTGCATGTGCTTCTATTGTGTGGCAAAAGGAGGCATGTGCGCTCGATGCTTCTTGTTGAGTGATGGACCGTAGGTTTTTCTCTCTACTTCCGGCCTTGTCAGAAGTCGTATTGTTGTAGTAAACTCTTTTGTGGCTTTGGACGTGCCACCGAGCGGTGCCAAGTTTGTTGCCGATCATGTCGGATACGTGTACATCCAGTTTCTTCACAGGAAACCAAATTTCGGGCGCTGCAACGTACTGTCCTGTACAGCAAGGCAGCGGCACCTTCCGAACGCTGTCAACATCAGCATTCACGGTCGCCCGCAAGAGGCCTCAACCTTTGCGCCTGACCGCCGTCTCCCCGCAAACCACTTCTCTCATTCCCGGCCTCTCGTCATGCTTCGAATACCCTCCTTCCTCCCCACCGCCCTCCTGCTCCTCCTCTTCCCGTGCGCGCATGCCGATCTCCCCTCCGCCCTCCTTTTCCCCCGCCCCGCCGCGCGCCACCACGTGTACACCAAAGGGCAGCGCAAGTCCATCGCTCTTTCGGGCGGCCTCTTCCACACCTCGGGCTTCTTCTTCAACGCCTCCGTGGGCGGCCAGCCCCTGCGCCTCAACCTAGATCTCTCCTACTCCTCGCTCATCATCCCGCGCAAGGGCTGCGTCGGCTGCCGCGTCGGCGACAACCTCTACGACCCAGCCCTCTCCCCTTCCGCCACCCGAGTCGCCTGCGACGACGCCCGCTGCGCCGCCCACACGGATGTGTGCCACAACAACATGTGCTTCGCCTGCTCGCGGAGCGGCAGCTGCTGCGTCGAGGGCGCCCCCGACTGCGCTTTCAACATGCTCTACGGCGATGGATCCAGCGGGAACGGCACCATGTACCAGGATTCGCTGCACGTCGCCGGCCTCGATGCCACCATCTCGTTCGGCGCCATGCATCAAGAGTCGCACAACTTTGAACTCCCGTACGCCGACGGCGTGCTGGGCCTCGCGTTTCAGAAGGCCGCGTGCCACCCCACGTGCATCCCGCCAGTCATGGACGCGCTGGTCAACCAGACCGGCATCGACAATGTCTTCACACTGTGCGTGTCGCGCTTCGGCGGCACGCTCGTGCTCGGCGCTGCGGACGAGGGGCTGGCGCGCGCCGCCTACCACTACCTAGACCTAAGCCCTGACGCGGATGACACGCGCTTCATCGTGCCCGCGCAGTCCGAGTGGAAGGTCAACGACCGCAGCTTGTCGGTCCCGAGCATCACGGCCGCCATGCTGTCGACCGGCTCAGCCAGTATTGGCGTGTCGAAGGAGACCTTGATAGCCTTGATCTCGCACGTCAGGGAGCACTTCTGCCACATCGATGGCATTTGCTCCATGACTAGCTGGTTCCGCCCGCAGAGTTGCTCATACATCCCGGACGAGTCGCTGCGCCAAATGCCGAATATCACCATGGGCTTGTCGCGCGAAGTATCTATAACGCTTCAGCCGGAGGACTACCTCATTCAGTACCGCGTCATCAAGGGCAAGATGCACCGCTGCGTTGCCTTCATTGCCACGGAGGGGCTCGCGCAGAAGGGCGTGGGGCTGCTACTAGGCGCGACCGTCATGCGCCGCTATGCTGTCGTGTTCGATCGCGGGCAAAAGCGTGTAGGGTTTGCGCCGGCCAACGACGAAGTGTGCGGCCCGAAGACTGGTTCGGATAGCGGCTTGCCCGCGTACAAAACAGGTGGAAACGAGTCCATTCTCACCGCGGATTCGCCGGGCGTGCAGGGGGCGGTCCCCGTGAGGAATGACACGGAGGTGGGGAAGCATCTGTTGCAGGCGGAGAGATGTCGCGCGGAGGAGACGTGCTCTGGATGCGCGTCGCAATCAGATTGCAGTTTTGGGTACCAAACTGGGCTTTGCGTACCACTTGATGAGGCGGGGAGCATTCCGTATCCCTATTGTAAGGGGTCCTTTTGTGCGTGTATTGCAGTCGGACCCTCGGGATGGTATGTGGGCGTCGCAATTGGGACTTTGCTTGCGACCGCAATTGTGAGTGCGATTGTATTTGTGTTTCGGAAGCGGCAGCAAAACAATCGATACCAGATGGTACAGTCGTATGAGGAACAAGACCTTGAGACCTTTTGAACCGTTTCACGACGAGCCTGGTAGCTTGCTATATACTGTATATGGCCCTTCCTTTCATGTCGATCTGATGTTTGTGCAGTCCCCCGGAGGGCTCTAGTCTCGACGTGAGAATCATACATATACGGGGGGTCCAAATGACAGCACAGTCGTACAAGCTATCGGTTGCAAGGAACAAAACTTTTTTGATGTGACTGCTAAGACAGACTCTGGTGGTCACAAACATAACTCATCATCTCAAAGTGGACATAATACATTTTATTTCGCCTGTTCGGCAAAATGCTCGGCAAAATGCGAACTCGGAAGTGAAGTCTTGTAGTTAGGACGGATCATGAATTGGAACAAACTTAAAAAAATAGCAAATCAAACACGCCTACTCTAAGCCGCCGACCTTTCCTCCTCTGCAGTCCTCGACACTGGCGCGGGTTCAAGTTTTGACCTGAACGCAAAGAGTAGGAGATGAGACAACAAATAAACCCCGACCAACACGCCCCAAGCTACATACCACCCGGTACTCACATCGAACACATTTGTCGTGCGCATGCCGACTAGAGCATTTGCCATGGCAAGAGTCAATGCAATATGCCCGAGAACCGCATGCTGAATATACCACGGTTTGCGTTTGGGTGTCTCCTTGTGCGGTCGCAGGACGCCACTGGTTACTTGGAGGAGCACAAAGATGAAAGCGATCGTGCCCAGAGCAAGATGAGCCTTGGCCGTATGCGACCCATTCACAACACCCATGACGTACGCGGCTACAACGACAGCCGCGGAGGTGACGTTCAGCCCTCGGTGAAGTTGGAAAGCCAGCGGGTTGTAGCCCTTGAGATGCGTCATGATGACCACTGCAGCAGGTGTGAGCGCAAGCCATGCGACAAGCATGAGAACAGCATGAGCGATGAAGAAGTTTCTATCTCCGTCATCCGCAACAAAACCGCCAGACGTTTTCGATAGGTCGAATGTACCACCTCCTCTCTCACCGTGCTGTTCCAGTCTGCCATCTGAGCCGGGCACGGCTCCAACCGCCCATATTGCGAGAGTCTCCCCCTTGCTGATTGTGGGACTACCCTCCAACACGAGCTTGCGAGTAAACGCGCCCAGGACAAACTCGCCATCGATAGCGGCCTCTTCGTTGGAAATTTGCAGCTTATCGCTTGGATTGACTCCCTCGGGATCCTGAGCTTCCAGAAAGTAATCTCCGATCTTAGCGTTCCCGTCGGAATCTTGGAAGGCAATGACGGCATTGCTCCCGACCATCTGCTCGTATCCCCATCCGAAGCCCACGTAGCCACCATTAGTCGGAGCCCGAAACAGAGTATCAATCTCACCATCATCCTCTCGGATCGTCCAGTACACCTCGACGCCACCTTTCAGACCGCTCTGGCATCCGGCAAACGTCCGTTTCTCGCCGTCGAACGTAACTTCACATACACTATCCTCCTCTCCTCCCTCCTCTCCTTCTCCCTGTCCGAGCTCCCCACCCCCACTGGCACTCTCTAGACGGTCCTGGTCGATCTCACCTTCATTAAAAATGACGAGCTTAAATCCTAAGAACGGATGAGTGATGCATTGATAATAGAGCTCGTCGGGTGCGTCCATGGGAACTGTCCACTCAAGAGTTCCAGCTTTAGAAGAAATCGCCTCGTCCTCTGCGCAAGACACATCGAGAGTTTCGGCGTAGTCCTCCCACTTCTCCAAAGTAGCGGTATCGCCATCAAGATTCGAGACAACCTCACAGAGAGAGCCAGTACCCGTTGCCGTGTAACTGGTGATGCCACCATCCTCATCTCTGATAATGTCAGTAACGCCGGCATACAAAGTCTCTTTTGCCCGGTCTTCCGGGCTTTTCGTCTCAAAGCCCCCATCGGCATTGTCGGTGATGTAGAGCGGATGGAATGTGTCATCGACACCCTCTTCGCCGCCGTGAACGGTAAACGTATACGTCTTCCCCTTCTCGACGGCAATGGCAGGAATGATAACATCCTCGCCTGTAGTCCCCGTCGGAGACATGAACCAGGCAAAGCCCCAAGAAGGCCTCTCCGTAATTCCCTCAACGCCGCGGCTTCCGCCGTTCGGTCCGATCCTAGCAGTAATTTCGGTGGTTCCCGAAATAGTCGGGCGAATAAAGCCAGGAATGACTGCCTCGGTCTCCTCACCGGCAGTCAAGCTGCTACACGCATTGCTGACCTCGCGGCCAAACTGGAAGGCAGTGTTCTCTGCGCGGGCACTGGGGTCGGGGCGATGAGCCAGTGGGACGAGGGAGGCGGGGTTGAGGCTGCCGAGGGCCCAAACAATGAAGGTGTCACCATCCACGGAAATAGGACGATCCCGAATCTCGTCTTCGGCAGCCAAGGGACGAGTAAATTCGATGCGGGTCAAGTCATCCGTGACGTTACCCGTGACGTCATCAATGTTATTCTGGCCAGGGGTATCGCGAGCGACAGCGTCTGGACATACACCTTCTCCCGACGTACAAGGGGCTCGCTTCGTGACGTGATAGTCAATAGCGTTGGGACTATCGTCGATAAAATACGCAACGGTAATATCACTAGGCACAATGCAACACAAAATGAGAGAAAGTCAGTGATACAATTGAGTGTTAAAAGGTTGTGCGCAAGGACAAAAAAGAAATGGGAGAAGAAATGGGACTTACCTGTCATCCATGTTAGTCCTGTCATCGCTTCCACTAATACCAAAGGCCATATAGTCGCCCTCCTTGACTCTACCAAGCAGCTCGACCTGTACATTCTCGCCGTCGATCCTCCATCTGGCCTGGAACTTATCACTGAGCTCCTCACAGTTCCAGCCTTCGCGGACCGGAAACGGTTCCTCGGCCTGGTCGGACTGATCCGCGCCGTCGGCGGAGCATTTGGGTTCTTCGAGCGTGGGGACGTCCAAGTCTGCTGCGACGACGGAGGTGTCTCCGAAATTGGCGTTGGCAGCCTCGCACCAGACGGAGACGTAGTCGATATCGGCAAGGGTCATGCCGTCCGGGAGCTCGAGTTCGACAGTCTCGTCCTCGAAGCGCGACAGCTTCATCTCGACCTCGCAGGTACCGAGGAACGGGACGAAGGATCCGTCGGCGGAGACCTCGCCCTTGCCGACCCAGAAGGTGGCGGCCGGGCCCTCGCCGTCGTAGTTGAAGCCGCGGATGCGCAGCTGACGGTCGTTGAGCGCGAAGACCTCGCCGGAGACGCCGTGGCCGCCGACATCGGAGAGCTCGCCGATGCGGACCTCAGCGGGGGCGTCGTCGGCCTGAGCGTCGTCGTCGGCCTGATCCGCGATGGGGGCGGAGCATTTGGGTTCCTCGAGCGTGGGGACGGCATCCAAGTCTTCTGCGACGACGGAGGTGTCTCCGAAATTGGCGTTGGCGAGCTCGCACCAGACGGAGAAATAGTCGATATCGGCAAGGGTCATGCCGTCCGGGAGCTCGAGTTCGACAGTCTCGTCCTCGAAGCGCGACAGCTCTGACTCCTCCAAGCAGGAATCGAGGAACGGGACGATGTATCCGTCGGCGGAGACCTCGCCCTTGCCGACCCAGAAGACGGCGGCCGGGCCCTCGCCGTCGTAGTTGAAGCCGCGGATGCGCAGCTGGCGGTCGTTGAGCGCGAAGACCTCGCCGGAGACGCCGTGGC
>NW_005178623.1:13079-17834 GCF_000350225.1 Chondrus crispus | reverse complement strand
TACCGTGGTGTGTACATTTGGATCTGGTGTTAGTGGTTGTGGCCGTGTGTATGGCGTGCCGTGTTTTGGGCATGTGTGTTGTGGGGCGCGTCAGATGTGTTGGGTGCGCTCCTGAGTCCAGGATGTACGTACATGGTTCGTGTTCCGTCCTGTTGTCGTTCCTTGGGTCTTAGACGTATTGGTCGTGCTGTTCGTCGTCGTATACGTCTTCGGGGTTGTATGTCACTCGTGCTTTTGGGTGTCCTTGTGCCCTTTTGTTTTTCGGGTGGTTGGGGTTGCGGCATTCTGCATCCGTGTGTTGCGGTTGAATGATGCCGCGCACTTGGTGGTGTCGACAGGGGTTGTCGATTTGACGTGGCAGGGGTTGCCTGCGGGTTTGGCGTGTCGCCCATCTGCGGCTGATTGGTGCCGGTCTGTTGGGGGGTGGTGCCTGGGTTGTCTGAGTAAGGACGTTCTGGTACTGTGCGATTCGGTTGTACCGGTGTGCGAACTCCTTCACTGTGGCTGGGTTGAGGGCTAGGAGTTGCATGCCTATGGGTGCCGTTGTGGGGTTGTATCTCAGCCCGTCGATCATGAATGTGACCGTTGTCCTCGTGTCCTGTGTTTCCTGATAGCGTGCCGCTATCATCTTGGCCCTGATTCCCTCGTGGATCGTGACGTATTCCTGGAGCGTCATTCCGTGTGTGAATTGCGCCTGTTCTGCCTGTTGTTTGAGGTACTTTTGGTCGTCAGCGTTGGCAGTGTCGAGGTGTGCCGTGATCGCCTTTACCAGATCGTACGGCGTTGGTTCACTCGTCGGTGTGAGTACCAGGTTGGCAATGTCGCTCGGGATGCTCGTTATGATCTTGCCGAGCAGCACGTGCTTGGTGCGCTGAAATGTGTGGTGCTCGTCTTCTTGTGTCGGGGGTTCGGGATTGCCTTCTAGTTGGTGGATCGTTCCGGTGGCGTACGCGGCGGAGCGTAGCGCAACGAACCACGGGCCGTAGTTGTCTGGATTGAGGGTTGGGACGTCGGTTCGTCGTTCCACGTTTGAGGATGTGTTTGTGCGTATGGGAGGTCTGTACGTGAGTTGATCGATTGGTGCTGCGGCGGGCGAGATGTTTCTGCGCGTTGTCCTACGTGCTGGGAGGGATCGTATCGTGTCGTTGTGGTGGCTTGTTGGAGTTGGGAGCATCGGCGCGTGGTTGCGTAATGGTGCCTATAACCTGTGTGAACACGGGGTCCGATAGCCCCTTCCTTTACTCGTCTTCGTCTCTAGGTGTATATACTCCTCTCTAATGACAGCCTGTCCTGTGCGGTCAGACACAATGCAAAGGGGCAAAATGTCGGCAAAAAATATATACAGTATGTCGTAAGCGCGTGTTGTCGACGTGGACACGTTTCACTTCCGGATCTCGAGCTCCTGACGCGGTTGAGATTGCGGAATCACAGCCATGTAAAATTTACTGTACCGGTACAGTACTGTGCGCGTGCGAAGCTGAAGGTAAATTAGTACCTGCAGTACAGTAACCTTTTTCTCGACCTTTAATGTTTAAAAACAAAGTGCACCATGGTGCGGTGAGCGATCATCGCTCACACTTTCAAATTATATGGGGGGTAGGTAATTTTATTCAAATGCAAGGGGGGGCCGATACAGTGGCATGCGGGCGGACGTCAAGGAATCACACTTGCGGAGGATAGGATGTAGCCGACCCATGACACGGCATGCGGGCAATTGTCGCCGCGGCGACACTGGACCAAATCGCAAAGCTGAGACGCTCGGCGAGGCGGGTTTTGGCGATACCAAAGCTGCAGCCTGAGCGGAGGGCAATTTGGTGCGCAACGTGTTCAAGGACAGCAGTAGTACGGGTGCTCCAAGCGCCCAGGGTATCGAAGGCAAGGGGGACGAAATGCCAGTCTAGGGGAGGAAGTGGGTCGTCAGCCTGAAGGTGTAAGGTAGCGCGTAGAATGCGGTCATGGGTGCGGAGTTTTCTTGTATGGGCTCCTTCAGCGGCGCCGGCAATAGACCGAGCGGCTGAGTTCATGTTAGCAGCGGTGTAGGGATTACAAATCGTGACATCATATGCTGTAGGGCGGTCTGGGAGGGCGCCAGCCGCTGGAGGGGACGGTTGGACAAGAATGTCAGCAGGGCGGTGCGCCGTGCCTGGTATGAGAAATGGAACTTCGCGGTCGCACGCGAGGCCGGCTGCCCGAAACGCTTGGCGGGCCAGAGTATTGCGGACAATGTTATGGCGGTGGGTGGCACCATACCCGTGTTTGCAGTTGGCGGCGTGGTCGCCACGTTTGTCCATCGCGCGGCCACAGTGAGAGCATTGTAGGGGGGCCCGTGAATCGTCGTACACAGGCGTGTCGAGGTGTCGCCGAAGCATAACGGAACACACGGCACTTGAAACTCGCGAGGTCAGAGATGGGTGAGCCCAGAGGAAGGAGGCCGCACCAGGAGTAATTAGAGAGTTGTAGCGGGCGCGACGGCGTACAGAGGCTGCCGTATGATCGGTTGGGTTAGGCTGTCGATCCCACTCTCTCGTTTCCCAATACATGCGCGAAAAGGCTCCATGGAAATTATATACCTAATGTTGATTGCGAGGACAAATGCATACCTATAAATACTGTTGCTGTCCACACTCTGTCGCCGCAGAGTCCGCTGTTTGGGAGATGGGAGTTCGTGGCAGAGTGGTTAACCAGTTGCTGGAGGAGAAGTTGCCACTTTGAGCCTGCGAGGCCCTGGGTTCGATTCTCACCGGCACCTAACCAAGGTGGCCCGAAGCAATTCGTAGCTTACCTAGTTACTTGGTTACTTCCCTATTTTTTTACTTTCTTCCTACTTTCTTCCTACTTTCTTCCTACTTTCTTCCTACTTTCTTCCTACTTTCTTCCTATTTCTTTCTGCTTTCTTTCTGTTCTCTTTCTGCTTTCTTTCTATTGCCTTTTTATTGTATTTCTATTGTATTTCTATTGTTCTTCCTCTCCTCACCAACCTCGTCTCGTCTATGTTCATCTCCCTTTCGAACGAGTTCAAACGCGCACGGGTCTTAGCTAGAAACCTTTTTATTTCTCCTCTCGGTAAACATATTCCTTTTACACATTCCGCAACAAATCCTCAACAACTAAGCCTTTGGCCCTTGAAACGTCTTCCCGCTTCCGTTCCTCCAACCCATCATCCCTCTGACTTCTGCTCCCTCTGTGCCACCTCTTTTCGCCGCGCCACGTCATGTCTACACGCCTCTGCCATCGCCCTCCGCGCCACTTCTTCCCTCCGCCCTACCTCGTGTCTACGCCCAGCCTCTGCCCTCCCCCCACTTCTTCTCTGCCCTCCCCTCCGCTTCTGTCTGCCCTCCCCTTCTTGCGACCTCGTGCCTACGCACCGCGTCTGCCCTCCCCCCCCACTTCTGCGCTCCCCTCCTCGCGATCTCGTGTCTACACACCGCCTACGCCCTCCCCTCCATTCCTGCCCTCCCCTCCGCGCCACCACCACCTCGTGTCTACACACCGCCTCTGCCCTCCCCGCCACCTCTGCTCTCTGCTTTCCGCACCACTTCTCCTCTCCGCACCACTTCTCCTCCCCGCACCGTTTCTCCTCTCGGCACCACTTCTCCTCTCCGCACCACTTCTCCTCTCCGCCCTACCTCACCATGTTGATCCCGAGGAAAGAAGGCGGAGAGGGCGGAGATACCCCAGAAGTCGGATCGCCGGACGGATCGCGGAAAAAATGGAGATGGCAGGGACGGCAGGGATGGTGGGAGATTACAGTGAATGGGAATTCGTGGCAAACAATGTGTGTGAACACGGGGTCCGATAGCCCCTTCCTTTACTCGTCGTCGTCTCTAGGTGTATATACTCCTCTCTAATGACAGCCTGTCCTGTGCGGTCAGACAGTTACCAAGGGTAGTACTCATACCAGACTCCGCAGGATGACTGTGCCTTCACAATGGAATGCAGCATTGATATTGGAATGGGGCAACGAACTCTCTGTGAACCGGCACTGCGCATCATAGAGTAGCACAATGCTCAACCGCATTTATTTTTAGGACTGGACTCTCTTGCACTCTAGAAGCACACACCACGGAAAGCATCAACTCAGGCACTTACAATGCAATTATAAGTCGCAGGAGACGGGTGTCAAAACAACAGCGATGAAGACTTGCATCCGGCCAATTGGACTTCTATCCGCGGACCCGAACTGTATCCGAAAAAATCATACTACAGTAAAATGGCCCGTTCTTTTACATAAATTTTACGGTTTTTCCTGGGAGCCAATTGGACTTCCATCCTGACAATGCAATGCAGACCAAGATGCAGCGTTTCACATTGTATACAGTCTATTCACTTTGTTTTAGCTTCACTCTATCGAGACTTTACTCTGTATTGGGAGGTTGGATCCCTGCGGATGTACAACAATATATTTCTCGAGATGTGGAAAACTAAAAACGAGATTGACAAGCGCCAGCAGCTGTTTAGGATCTCAAGATTGGTGCCTACACTGGTTGCCTGCCTTTCTCCGCTTCATGAAAAGCCACTTCAACCGCCGGCCAACAACGCAGTCAACCCACCAGATCCTTAACGTCACCCATTCCGTTGCTCTTTCAACACCTGCAATACAGTATCTGTATCGCCCAGGCATCCCCATTGGCACAATTTGCTCGACCACTCCCCAGCCTCCATCCCCCCCCCCACGCCCCCCCTCCCCCACGTTCTGTTTTTCCCCTCCCCCCTGTCTCCCCCCTACCCCATGGGCCCCGGACCCCCGCCCCCCGC
>NW_005178623.1:0-13060 GCF_000350225.1 Chondrus crispus | reverse complement strand
CCCGCACCCCCAATGCCTCCTGCCCATCCCCACCGACACGAGGCACAACGACAAGGGAGCTGACCGTGCTCCGTCGCCTGATTCTGCGACCAAACACACCTGCTCCCCCGGCACCGTTCCTTCTGCTCGCTGTGTCCGAAACTAGACTTCCCGCCATCTCTCCACACATCTGTCAACGTCGCGCGCTCGAAACCGACCGCTCTCTTTTTCGAACCGCATCGTATCCGCCCTTGATCGTCAGCTACCTGATGATCCTAACGATAAACATGGCCTCCGAGGTTGCCACTCTCGTCAACTTCCTTGTTCTTGACTTTATAATGCTTTCCTACGTCATGTACATAAGCGGCATTCTCGCGGGCTATATCAACCATTTCACTCTCCAAAAAAACAACCGCCTTGATCTTATCCCATGCGAGATCCCCTTGGTTGGAGGTGGAATGTGTATGCCAAAAGGCCGCAACCGCTTCATCTTGCTCTCACTTCGCATTTCCATCGTGGTTGCTGTCTTTGTAAGCAATTACGGCCTGGAGGGCCGATCCGGACCTGCAGAAGTAACAGTCCGCACCCCAGCACCTGCCTTCGACAAAAATCTCAACTTGGACATCCCTACCGAACTTCGACAACGCTGCTTAAGCCAAGACAGTGAGAAGAATGAGAATTTCACATTCGGTGCCGTCATTAATGGCAAGTGCTATCCGGAGCTCCACTGCTATCCGGAGTTCCACGATTATGTTTACATTCATTCCATGGGCATCCGTGAAGAGGACGTTCAAGTCCAGTTACAACATTGTGTTCCCGAGCCGGATTGTGATTTGTACCTGACGAGGTATACGTGCGAGAACGGCGAATCCGTATGTCAAGGACTTTCCTCGGACTGTGGGATGGAATCTCCTCCAAAAGTAACCCCTTTGTCGTGCATTTCTGTCCTTTACGAAAGTAATAGCAAATACGCGTGGGCATGCGAGACGGGAAAATTGAGCCCCGGAGCGAATGAAACTACCGCTTTATGTCGTCGTATTCAGGCAGACCGTGAAAATATCCAGTTATGGGTTGAGTTCATGCATATAACAACTGAAAATTTAATAGCTGCGCTGTTCATGTCTGCATACGGCAAAGAGGAGAAATTCAGGCTTTTTATGCCCGAGGGAGAGACAGCAGTAGCAGTGACCGTGGTAACCTTGTGGTGGCTTATTCCAGTGGGTTGGATTTTCCTTGTAGCGCTCACGATGACCTTCTTGCATTTTTATTTGTTCAGGAAGAAGCATACGGTTATGATTGTTCACGACGAACGGGGACTAGTGAGACTACTTGGACATCAGTTTGAGAAGCGGAGAGAGTGGGAAATGGAAGCAGAAGAGGGTTTGTTGAGACTTAGACAAGAACAGTATACGGTGTGCGTCTCTATCCCTGAAGACGTCCGCCGAAAGGCCTTAGCTGGGCGGAGCCGCGTCCTCCCTTTTCCAACCCCTAATC
Organism: Chondrus crispus; assembly: GCF_000350225.1. Classification (NCBI taxonomy): domain Eukaryota; phylum Rhodophyta; class Florideophyceae; order Gigartinales; family Gigartinaceae; genus Chondrus; species Chondrus crispus. The sequence continues at coordinate 11,587 of NW_005178623.1, read as the reverse complement.
ACATTCCGTTAACGCTAGGACAAGAGTGCCGCTGTGTGCGAAGAAGGGATGCCGTAGTTGTCTTCACATGAGCATCGCCAAGTTCAAGAAGCGTGCAAAGCGTGGATAGAACTCCGGTCGAGGCCGCTGGATTCGTGTTTGCATTCTTCACAATCGAAATTTCATTTTTCTGACTTTTGATTATGTTCGTGTATGCATGGTCATCTGGTGCAGCTACGGTAAATCGGTCACAAGAGCAGGCTCAGAAAGCAACGAGTTGTCGCATTTTCTGCGTCATGATTTGGCGAGGGGCTTCTGTCTGCGAGAAAAAGTCTTTGAGAGTCACATTAGAATGGCAGCTAGAGTAACGGCGGGCGTGGAATCAGATGCACTTGTACATTTTGTACAACTCCTCACGCTACTCCAGTGTTTGAACGAATGAAGATTTCCCGATTGTCCGTTTCGGTTGCAGGAGTGTTTGTTTGTGATTATCAAGGATGATGTATTCTATCAGATGAAGACCAGGAAAGGCTCTTGTTCCTGCGCTGGGGGCGAAATCTGGCTGGAGGCTAGGAGAAGCACTATGTACTCTGGAATGTGCTTACAAAGTGATGCGAGTGGGGAAGCAAGTCTACGTATTTTCAACCTGGGACCCGCCAAACCATGACCGCCAAAGCGAGAGCATTTCGTAAGAGTGACTTAAAACCCCGGAGAATAGGCAGGTTCCAGTTCCGTGACTCCGCAACACACTTCGGCAAAGTGAATTATCTCCGTAGTAGACCTTTCTCGCATATACTCAACAACTGTGCAACAAGGAAGCTATATAATAATACAGCAGTATCTACGTATACGTGTCACCACCACAGTACATACGGGCCAATTGTTAGAAAGATAGACGTTACTGAGCGAGATAATCAAGTTTCGGAGTTACTACGCCATCTCTTGGGGACAAAGTAATTACGAGAAGACCGTACGACTACGGAAATGAGCGGTTACATCGCCAATAGCAACGAAACAATCGATATCACACATCTGGCACCCCAAGATACACATGATTGAGTCAAGTCCAAAGGGTAAGCCCGCAAAGTACTACATAAACGCTTCCCAAACTTTGCCAGCCCACATCCATCCCTGTCCTGCTCCTTCATGCATTTGCGTACCCTTTTCTTTTTGCGTACCGTCCCATTCTTGCACACTTGCGTCATCCTGTTCCTCTCTTCCCGTTCTTGCGATTGCCTCACCCGGCCCCTTTGATTCCCTTCACCCTCAAAACCCAAGCAATGGCGACTCCTCGGCGCCCGACTGTTAGCACCACGAATCCGTCTGAGGCTTTGCGCCTTTTGGCCGAAGTCGCGGCAGAGCGAGAGCGAAATTTACAGCAATACTCCAAGCATGTCGAGCCTTCGGATTTGATGAGGATGAAATGGGGTCAGAAAGCCCAATAATGGACTCCTTTGTCGACAGTGGTGGCCCCAGTCAGTGCGTGCCATGACAAACTTCAGTTCAGTTGAGTTTTACGACATTTATGGCCGCTTGCAAGATCACATATCAGAAATCTACAACTATGGCCGAGGAAAGCGATCGAAGTATGCTGCTAAGGATGTATTTTCATGGCGCTTGCAGTATGCAAGCACTCTGGACAATGGGTTTTTTTGGGCAAGCTGTTTAACATAAAGGGCCCTACGTTTGAGCGTCTTGTTACTAGCTTTCTGAAGATGCTGGCCGACTACGCATACGATGTCTACGTTGACGGGGCTGCAGAACAATTCACGATGACAGAAGCTATTCGTGAAAAGGCCACTTTCAAAACATACGGCATAGCGCGTTCCGCCACCGACGTAAACTTTCAACAAATCAACCGTCCTTGCGGTAACATCTAGGAAAGTAAGTCCTATTTTAGTGAAAAAATATGTTGTGTGGTTTCAAAACGGAGGTTTCTGTCCTAGCTAATGGAATGGCAGTGGGTTGTTCAAGGTACTAAACGGGTCCTACGGCAGACATAGATATTTTCTATCGGAATTTGGCGTGGCACAAGAACCAATTGCGCAAATCAGTTGATGAATGTAGTATTCCTGAAGTGGGCCCTGCTGTGGACAAGTAACCTCGGTACTGGGCGGTGTTGATGTGCAAAGGTTACCAAGGGGCCGCAGAGAGCTTCAGAGCCACTACACATGTCAAAAAGCCTCGGGGGAGCGATTTAAGTCGACACGACGAGGATACAAACAGAAAAATTGCAGAAGACGGAATTATTGTCGAAGATTCTTTGGACAGACAGTGCACGCTTTGGATGGTTGTTTCTAATAAGTTTCGTTGGTCTGAAGGAAATTATGATCCTATTTTTCTGTTTACGTTGGCCATGACGAATGCGCACATCCTGAAACACCCTTTACGTGCGGATGACGGCGATCTTTATCGCCAGTTTTTGAACCGAAGAGCTGAGATTGTTGAAGCTACTGAAGAGAAAAGAAAGCGTACGCAGGAGCTCTATAGGGCCCGTTGCAGAGCGCGCCTAACTCGACAACTGGCCACAAGATCCATAATTGGGAAAGAGTTAGGGGCAGGAGTAATGGAGGCTTCAAGTTTTGACGATTAGATAGTGTGCAATTGCGCAACATTTGTAGAAATCTGCAGATAGACATAGATGTCGCCCAACATGCCAATAGGGAGGTTGCTGCGCAGTTACAGAGGTATTGCGCAACTATCAGTAAACAATCAAGCGTACTTTGTGGCTACGCATTGACAGCTCAGAAAACGGCATTTTCCCGTATTACGGAGATGCTTAGTAACTGCTGTCAACACCTATTGTCTACTGGCCACATCGTGCAGACACGTGGCCTCGTGCTGCAATATGATGCCCTCGGCGAGCCTCGGTGCTCATATCTGCACTCCCAGCGTGTCTGCACTCGTAACCAGTAGACAACCCCTACATACAGCACATGACATATATTAGGCCTTCCACGTAGTTATGGGGTATGAGCCGTAAGAATCAATCATCATCAATAAAATACATCCACAATTGGATACGTTTCCAACAGTACATATTTACAGTGCCATAATTCAGTACGCAGCTATTCTACAGCAAGGGGCAGCACGACCACAATTACGTGGTAGCTTCATGAGCTTATTGTGATTGAGAATCCTCAGGCCACCCCATTCCCTGACCGAGGCTTTTGTCAGATGCCCAAGTCTTTCGACAATAACACAGCCCCTTCGCCCGTATCGGAGCCGCCACACCCCCCCGGCCCCCCAATCCACTCCACAATCCCCAAACCCGCCCCTTTCACATGCTCCTCCATCTGTCATCTGCCCCTCCGACCTGCTCCTCCACCCCACACTCGCTCCCCCGATCCGCTCCTCCACCCCCCTCTCGCTCACACGATCTGCTTCCCCATCCCCCCTGCAACGCCGACCCGCTCCTCTGTCCGCCTCCTGCCCCTCTGATCTGTTCCGGCCTCTGCTCTCTTGACTCCGGCACACCGACATGCAGAATTATTCCTCAGCTGACGCCGCCAACGCTCTGCAAATTCTTGCTGACGCTGCAATGGAGCGTCAGAACGAGCTTGAGAAATTCTCAGTTCAGCCTGACGTCTCCGAGTCAGATGAAGAAAGCGACTCTGACAGCCCGATCTTTGATCGGTTCTACGAGCGCGGCGGAGGCCGAGCAATTGTCAGCATTGTGGTATAACTACCTTCGTCCCGACCACTCGGAACGAGGGGGGTTAGAGATGAGGGAGCACGCGACGCTGGGTTACCCACGCGCGGATAAAAACCGTACGGATGGACTCGAAAAGAGGGAAGGCTCACGTGGCCCGTGACGCGCAGCCGGTCGGTGGTGTTATACCCGGACGGCCGGTCACGGGTTAGAAGCCCGAGCTAAAGGAAAACCGGAACGGTGTTAGCACTTAGCCGTAAAGGGAAGGGAGGCGAGTCTGCCTCCTCTTTACTGGGACGGGGCAGGTGCCCCCAGTCTTAACCCCTAAGTGGGACGCCAGGACACCTGTCCCGCTACAGTAGCTGTTACTTACTGTATACCAGCTACTGTACACAATTAATAAATTCGTGCCATTAACTACTAATTACTACTTATAACCGTACGGATTACACACGTGTGCCCGTGGCCACGCCAGCGGTTGTAGCACGTGTGACCCGCGGGGTACTACTGTACTCCGCTGCGGGCGCGTGCAAGCCCGGTCGCTACAGTAGTACCCGCTCTTCCGTCCGGTTCACATCTCCCGGGATGGTCGTGGTACGCAATTGTACTACAGATCCCCTTCCTTATTTCGCGACACGTCCTCGTCGCGGCCGAGTTGTGCCATGACCGGCTTGCAGAGAGTTCTCACCGTACGGAAAAACCCGCACCGACCGCGGGCGCGCGGTCGCGTGGCAGCCACCTCCACAGGGGAGCCTGTGGAGTTTTTGGTATTTAACCGCGGTGATTCTTCCCATGCGGTGGCGGATCCCCTCACGCTTTCCTCATTTCCCACAACTCACCCAACGCTTCTCCCCACGACTACCACCAGCCATACTCTCCCTCACACCTCATCTCCCGATTTACTCCCTTCCCCACGGATGGAGAACCACCGAACGGACCGGGGGCAGCCCTTCTCTGAGGGCTCCCCCTTAGCGACGCCCGCGCCAACTGTCGCTTTTCATTCAGTGCGGCAGCGGAGTGCCGGTGATCTGCCCGCTGCCGCTTCCACGCCTGCGGAGCGCGGGCCACTACCAGTCCCGCTGAGATCCATCCCGGTTCCCCGCGTTGGCGGTGCAACCGCGGTGACGCAGTTGCCCGACCGGGTCGGAGCCGGGGGACCCTCGGTAGTCAATGAAGATCCACATCCGACACGCCCCGATCCCTATGCAGGGACGTACCCGGCGGCAGCCATTCCGCCCTCCGGATGGCTCCGTAACGGTGTTCGTGCGGTCCGAGGCCTGCTCCCCGGGGCCGACATGGACCATCGCACGCCTCGAGGTGGGCGGAACCCCTCACGGGGTCAACCGCCAATCTCCGTCGAAGCCTACGTCAATGCGGATTATCCGGACGCGGCAAGATTCAAGGCGATACCGAGGCGGCGGGGCATTCGTACGCCCTCCTCTCGCGGTCGTATCCGACAAGAGAACCGCTCGGCAGCTTGGAGGACGCGCTGTCTCCACGCCCCCCACCGGTCGGTGACTGTATCCTGCTCGGACCTCCTCTATGTCCGCTGTGCGGGTGAGGATGAGTACCATTCGCGGCTGCTGAACCTCCTCGGGAGATTCGGCGGGGAGGTGGACCCTGCACCTCATGTGCAGCTAGTGGCCTTCCCCCGGCCCTTCGACCGATGGTATACCATCGCCGACCGTGTTCGGTGGGGGGAGAACTCCGCCAAAGAGAGTCGCCTGCGGTGGCGCCGTGGGGACGACTACTTCCACATGTGGCACCTGACGGAGTTTTTCTCGGTCCCCCCGGCGTCCCGGGGGCGACTGTACCCCGCTTTACCGATGGAGTGGTACACTCTCGAGGCCCCGCAGTACCTCTGCGTTCCCACCCCCAGCGCGCTGGCGTACGTTGCCGCACGCTGGATGCCTCCCGGTTCGCTCCGGAGAGGCTCGACACCTCAGACGCGACGGTTGATCGACGCGATCTTATTGTCCAAGTGGGCGGTGTTGGCGCTACTGTGCTTTCTGCACGCCGCGCGGGACGGCCTCCCGTTCTTCACCAAGTGCCCGGATCCCCGCTTGGCGAGCCGGAGCTCAAACGAGCCCGGAGAACGGGGCTCACTCTTCCGACTGTCCCCAGGGCTCTTGCAGCTCATCCGGTCGGTCGGGGTGGCGGCCATCCTCGAGGGCACTACCTTCGACCTGGTTGGGGCCGAGGCTCTGCTCGATTTCTCCGAACGGTTGGACTGGTCTCTCTCCGAACGCGGCGACTTCGTCTGGTACAGTTCGGCCCGCGGATGTTCCCTGCGGATGCCGCACTGGGACGGTGTGTCCACAAAAGCCGACCAGTGGTATGAACCGTTACCGGACACCGGTACACCGTCGTACGGGGCGGTCGTCGCCTCGGGCGACGGGTGGGGCGCGGCGGTTTCCTCCGCCGGACGCCCCGTCGAGGCGTCAACCAACTCCCTGCCGGTGACAGCAATCCCGGTGTCGCCACCGCAGGGCGAGGTCGTCGCGATTGACCCCGAAGCCGAGACCACAGAGAATCCTTCGGTTGGTCCCGCGACACCGCCCGCGGTAGACGTACCCACGCCCGCGGTATCCCCGCGCAGGGTGGAAGGGGAATCCGCTGCGGAGCCAACACAAATGGTGCAGCTTCGTGGCGCCTGTGGTAGAGCCGGCGGCTAGAGCCGGCGGCGGTAAACCCGACCGGGGTAGCCCCCATATCGGTACCGGGCTCCGGCGCTCCCCTCGTCCGCGACAGAAGCGGGACGGGGACTCAGAATCCCTCGGTGGCTTCTGGTGAGGCCCCTGCGGACGCGCAAACCGAGGAGGTACCCGCCATTGCCCCGGACGCGCAGGCTGCCCTACGCGCGCTGCAGGTGGAGTGCGGATACGCTGGAGTGCCCGTGCCGCCCACTCTCGCAGCGGGTTTGATGTCCGCAGGCGCTTGGCTGGTCGAGGTGACCCAGCTCAAGGCGCGGGTGGCGGGCCTCCAGTTTGCCATCCGCCAGCGCGACACCGGCGACGACCTTATGCGGGGTGAGACAATGACGCGTATCCGCGCCGCTCAGGACCACCTTGCAGTATTGAGTGCGCGGGTGGCCGACAAGAGGCCGTATGGTGCGGTCGAGACCGACCCTGCGACCGCGACGCTTACGGGGTCTGAACCCTCCGCGAAGCGCCAGCGTCGCGATTAAGGTCGTCGGGGGCGGTGAGGGTAGCGAGCCGAAGCCCCCTTCCTTTACGGTAAAGTAGTCTCCTCATTCTTCTTCTCCTAGCTCCCCGAATGGTCCTTGTTGGTCTCAGTGCCCCGCCGGCCCCTGCGGGCCGCGGTGGATGACCTAGCGGTGGGTGCGGCGCAGTGCTGCGGAGGTAGTTTCCCGTCCCTGCGCAGCACGAGCTGCCCATCCCCACCGACGGTTTGCCGTAAAATCGGCGTTTTTCTTAGTAAAACGTGCCTGAATTTTCCGTGCGGCGGGTGGCGTTTTGCTTTTTTGACGAGTTCCCATTGGGTGCTCCCCAAAATCGGTATTTTTTTTAAACCGCCGCCCGGGCGCTGAGGGCCACACATGCGCGGATCCGGGGTCTGTACCCCGTTTGGTTGCGGTTCACACCACTCCTGGGCTCCCCACAGGGAGTTTATTCTTGACGGTTTGACGGCGCCGGTACCCACATGCCCGGGCTGGTACGTTGTGGGCGGTGCCGTCCTCGAGAGGGGGCTACAATTTTTCCCCATCCTCATGGCGGGCAACTTGTCGCCCCTGACTGCATACAGTAGTCCCTCTGGCGACTGAGAGAGAACTCAGTCCCGGGGGTCACCCCCAGTACCGTACTGTAGGGTGGCCTGCTTCGCCCATGACCGTACGGTTTGCCGGCTACCCCCGTGGGGCAGTTTTCGCCACATGCGAGGGGTAGAGCCGCGCGTAAACAGCGGGAGAAATCCCCACTTTCGACTTCACCCCCGAAGGGTTGGCCGTTTTTCCAAGATCTCCTCTTAGTTTTCCTCCATAAATTTGCGGAGGCGTCACTGCACAGTCCGTCACGGTACGTCGCTCGCCCTCCTGGCGGGCTACGCGCCTCTGCCATCCGAAAGGTAGGCAAGAACCGCTCGGTAGACCACTTCCCAGTGACTCTGGTTTGGAAACTGGAAGAAACTGCAGGAAACGAATAGAAACCGTTCTGGTTTCCAAATGGGGTCTTCCATGATTTGACACCCCCGACTCGGCAACGACCTCAGGAGGACGAATCCGTTCTCGGAATGTGGCTACGATTTTTTACCTATTTGCTAGAGGGAAAAACGTAGCTCTTTTTCCGGTACTAACAGTGATTGGTTATTAAAAAGATTTTTCCTTCTTAAAAAGAACTGCGTTAGAATATTGCCTAAGCCGAATTTAAGCCTATTTATGGCTTTTAGACACAGGTCGCTAATTCTGGAGAGTATATTTATTCTTTGCGCACTGCAGCAAAGTGTGTAATTTTTGTGAAATTGTGAAATTCACGGTTTCAAAGAGTGGATAACTCCTTGGAGTCATTATGTAGATCAGTCTACTCTGCGTTTATGTCCATGACCTACAGATTCGACAATCTTGACCCATGAAGTGCGGAGGCAATGATCCATGATATGGTGCCGCGCCTCGCTATCGGATGCGTATGAAAATTTGGTTTGAGAGCTCATTCAAGAACTAAACAGACCACCCCTCTTTTCCAGTGGAGCTGTTCTACAATCACATCGCTTCGAGACGGAATGAATCTTGTGAGTCATGTGTACATCATATGTGAAACAGAGCAAAATGGTGTTCTCATCTTGAGCGAGTTCACAGGAGCCGCAAAAAACCTAACGGGTGCTTTGCTAGTGAATCTCTGGAACGTTGATAATGGACAGCGATGCAATTTTTCAGAGCCTGGAAATGCCCGACTTCGAGAGAGAGTTGAAACACCAGAAAGTATACCGCCATGTCGACTTGCACACTGCGTCCGCATCTGGTCTTCGATTCATTGACGATATAGTCACATACTCCGCGAATCGCAAGGCAAAAGCGATACAACTAATTCCGATACCAACACACCATGTTAGATATTCATACCGTGCTACGAAGGAGAAACGATTGTTTTCCTTTGATTCCGATGGTACTCTTCCCACGGTTGAGAGTCGGTCAGAGTTGGCGGAACCCTCTGAGTAACTTCTCGAAGTTCTGCGCCGTCTTGCCAGTTGTGATCAAAATATTGTGTTCATTGCGACAGAGGCAAAAGAACACAGTCATGGATTGGTTCAGAAGAGTAGGCCTTGGTTTTGCCGTAGAACACGAGTTTTCTGCGCGATGGTCAGACCTTTTACGGGAGAGGTTTGGGGGCTGTAGAATGAGTGGATTGCTAGAGTGTGGAGAGGAGGAGACGTTCGAAACAACCGGAAATACTGTAGTCGGGAAACGCGACGAAACTTGGGATGACTCATTAAGCCCCCATGATCTCATTGCAATGAGAGACGCGCTTGATTTGGCCGGTCTGTTGTTGAAACGAATTGAGGACAGCACACCTACGAGCTTCTTGTCGCAGAAAGAGATTGCATATAGGTGGCATTTCAGAGATGCTGATCCCGACTTCCCAGTGATTCTAGCACATGATGCTCGGCAAGCGCTCGAGGAGGTGCTACACGGCAGTCCGATAGAGGTCTTGATGGGGCAAAAACTCCTTTACGTTCAGTTCGACCGCGAGGGGTGCACAACGGAGCAGCAGTGGCTGAAGTGTTCAGACGTATGCGGCATACGTGCCACGCCGCGATCAGTATTGTGACTCGGGCATACGGTATGCCCGAGTCACAATACTGATCCATGGATATAAATATTCTTATTACATAAAAAATAACATCCCGCCGCGCGCTGGTGTGCCGCGCGCTGGACACGTACCGCCTGCAGAGCGAGGTGTATTTCATGGAGCGCGCGACGAGGCGCCTCCATCCGCAAGCGGCACGAGCTCGTCCAGGAGACCCCGCTCGTAATTGCCCTTCATTCCGTTTCGTCGTGTGAGCCCACCATGGCGGTCTCCATTCGTTTCGTCCTTCTCATCTTTGTCTTCCTTCTCACATTCTCGGTTGTCCGAAACCAGAAGCAGCCCTTCAAGCTTCACCAACAACTGCACCTGACAACAGCACCCCACCCCCAGGACTAGCTGGGGGCAATGGACCGGGTGGTCCTGGCGCTGGCCCCCTCCCTTCCCATCCGCCCAGTACGTTGCTCCGCAAACTCGCCATCGCAGTCATCTCTATTGCTACTGGCTCTGCCATCATCACTATCCTCGCTTGTGTGTGGTGCTGTGTGCTGCCTCCAGAGCTCTCAAACATGGACAAGAGTCCAGCTGTCCATACTAAGACTATCCTCCTTCCTCCTGCTGTCTCGCCACCCCACCCGGACGACGTGCTCACCGGCGATCACACTCAACCTCTCGCTAAGGAGCATATTTATCAATACTCGCCGGAAAGAGTTTAGCGCTACTCTCGTCGTCTCGTTCCGCGCGATTTCGCTATGTCGAACAGCAAAACTGTGGTTTGTGTTCTTGTTCAGCTGCTCCCCGCTCCGACCCCTCCGTCATGCTGCGCACTTACACCCGCACCACCGTCCCGCGGGCGCCGTCACCCATCCCCGCCCCGCATTGAACAAAAGGATCCCGCTTCTCCCCGTTCCACCCGACCACACATTTCCCGCATCTTACCACCGCCTCTTTACCCTCTCACTTCCCGCCCCTCGCCCCTCTCGGCCCCAACCATCGCCTCCTCACCCCCCTGCAGGGGGTGAAGTGGCCCCCGGCGGCTCCCGCCGCCGCATCCAGTCGCGCAACTTCTCCGAGGTCGACTTCATGGACTCCGGCCCGGGCCGCTCGCTCATGTCTGACCCGCAGTCCTCGGCCTGCAGCACGAGCTCGACTCGCTGCAGCTCGACGAGGTCCTCGTCGAGGAGTACCTGCTCGCCAATCCGGTACTGCGCACATTTCTTTCGCAATTTTGTTCACACCAAGACGACACCCTCATGCCCTCCTTTTTCGGTTCTCGCTCCACCTGGTCTACCTGTATACTTTTCTGTATTTGTACAACACTCTTGTACATCGCGCTTTCTTCTACGAAAGAGGTGTCATACCACTTTCTCATTTATTAGCATGCTAGTTCCTTAAGCCCATCTCCTCACCTTGCCCTTTGCCACCTTCTCCACTGGGTTGTACACTAAAGTTGAATCGTCTAGTCGACACATCCCGACATCTTAGTACACATTGGCTTCCCAGCTTCGTTATGTTCAACTCCGCGTTCGGTGCTCGAGGTTCACCTAACTTCCTTCCGTGCCTCTGAATTTCGCTTTGATCAAACCTTGCCGCTGCAATCTATAGCGCTAATAGACCCATCATCATAAACCGCTACTGTCTTCATCCCCTTCATTTCAAACGTCGTTCCCCAAACCGAATCTCGGTGTCCCTTACAGATATACAAAGTTTCCCCCATCCGCCGATCCCAAATATTGACAGTCCTATCACTCCCCCGCTCACAATAAACTCCGAATCATCTGACCCGGCCGCACTCAGAACCAACCCTTCATGCCCCCGACATGTCTTTGCAGCATGCCCCGAGTCTAAGTCATTGGTGTTCAGCAACTGGTCATCCGAAGCCGTGAGCAAGAGTCGCGAGTTATTCTTCAAATCTGAGACAAAGGTGTCCTCCTCGTAGAGAGCGATAAAGACGCCATCGGAAAGCTCTACGATTTTGCGCGGCTTCGGCTTCTTATAAAAGGTGACTACGGTACTGGGTACGAATTTCCCATTCCCTACGTCGAAAAACATTTTCCCCTGAATTCGTTTATTTTTGGGGCGTGTAAGGTGCCGTGTACTGAGCAAACGCACAGCCCCACACAGCATTACGTCATGGAGAGCGTGCGCCGAGCCGCCCTCATCCGCGAGCTGCACGAGCGCGTCCAAGAGACCCCGCTCG
>NW_005178622.1:5555-18636 GCF_000350225.1 Chondrus crispus | reverse complement strand
AGCGTACGGTAGGAAAGACGAAGGTAACAGTTGGAGAGAGCATTCGGACGGGCATGGGAAGGTTTGACGAAGGTCAGAAGATGAAGGGCGTTATGAAAACCAAGCTGACGAATCTGAAGAAGCGTCTGAAGGCATTGCCTGGAGTCGAAGACTACGAGGCTGAGTCGGAGTCAGATTCGGAGGTGGAGGGAGGATATATAACCCTCACTAACTCAGAATCGTCAGGGAGGAATGATGGCGACCATGAGCAAGAATCGGAGTCGCCTCGAGGAACACCTCCCAATTCCAAACCAGGAGATTCATTGCGGCCGAAGCAGACTCCGGACCCTGCCCAGAACTCTGAGCTGGCTAAGGAGCCGAAACAGCCACAAGGGAATGGGACCAAGCAAACTGAACGCTCCAGTCAGCGACCTAAGCGAAAGAGTAAAAAGCGGAACTACAGCGAGCGCGGGGAAGATGAAGAGGATTTCGAGCCCGACTCCGGAAGGGGAAGACAGAGAAAAAAGCCGAAGATTGCGGGGACGGGGAAAGATGATGTCAATCCTGCTGCCACGGATGAGGGGTCCGGGTATATGCCGCGAGATGATCTGGTGCGTGCTCTAGAAGGCTTGCCTGAGAACGAGGTTATTCGGATTATGGATGCCCTTGGTCTGGATGTCGTCTCTCGTCCGGAAAAGGAAACTGTTCGAGATGAAGGGAAGTTTGCCTCCACGGATGGAAGCGGCTTTAAAGATGAAGTTGCAGCTGTACTGCCGATAGGGTATGACGACCCGGTTCCATACGAAGGTTTAGAGCATCCGCAATGGTGCCGGTTTGCTTTTCTATTCCCTAGTCAATGGCCAAAGAAGAACCCTATTCGTCATGCTATGCCGTTTTTGGAGACGATACTCGTTCCGCATGAACACCGGGCGAACGTGTTTTTTAACAGTGCAGCCGATGTGCTTCGAGATAATCACCACTTGGTCTTCTGGCGTGCAGCTCTGAACTACCTCGTCGATCATCCACAAGAAGAGGTCGTTCCCGATGGCGATGAACGCTTTACTGAAGTCCCCAAGAACCTGCTTCCTTGGGCGTCTGCCATTGCAAATGACTACGCTGCTCTCGCATATTTCGCTGAGAAACGAGGAGAGCTTGAATCTCAGGGGTACTGCGTTCTGAGCAACTTTCTGGATGATGGACGCAACCCGGAGAAGGTGGGGTCGGTGACAATACCGCAGATGGATGGGGACCGGCATGTTTTCTCACGTCTTCGGGCTGAAGTGCAGGCCTCTTTTCCTGGCGCTCAGGCTCTGAGGGATCCCGACAATCGCACGGTGTGGAATTGGATTGTGAATGAGGGTTTCGATGTCGATGCTGTGAAGGGTGAGAAAGGAATTGCTCGCTACACCACTACCAATTTCGGGGTGACTACTCATCTAGAGCAAAACGCAAGCACGGTGCTGACTGCTCGGCTGAGAGCGCTTTTGGACATCCGTATTTCGCAAGCGCTGGCGGCGTTGGTGGTATGGAAAAATAAGAGCGGTAGCGAGGAGATGTATATTCCGAAGACCGGTGGGCGGTGGTTGCTGACGGCGAAAGGGTGCAAGCGCCAGGCACTGCATACGGATTTTCCTTCTATGAGCAGAACGGACACCGTTCGTGGCAAGAGAAACCCCGGTTACTTTACTATTACCACAGGCAGTTTAGAAGTGCCGGTCTGGGTTTGTCCGTTTTCGCATAAGACGGTGTCGATGGCCCCAGAACGAGGTATTCGCGCTATGTCGAAAGGGAGTGTGGCAGGAATCCTCAGGATACCCCCGTACTCTATCTTCGTCGGTCGTGGGGACATGTTTCATGCTGGTGCCGGATATGGAGATTCAGCAGGGGACGGGAGCTGCCTTCGATATCACCTGTATTTCGTGCCAATGAGCCATCGCTTAGAGGATGGTGTTCATATGCTCCAAAAGTTTGATCCCATTATGAAGACCAACCTGGACGACGATACGGACGAGGACGTAAATGAAGGTGAGGATGATGCAACCGGCGAGGTTGTCGGCGAAGGGGATGTGGATGGGGATGACGGTTATGTGGATGATGTGGAAGCCGATGGGGAAGGGGATGATGTTGTAATGAAGGAGGGAGTACCTGCTACTCAGCCAGTGCAAATTCTCAAAGAGGGTAGCTCGACCGCGAAAGCTGCTGTTGGGCCTTCAGGTGGGAATCTTGTCCAATTGCCAATCCCTGATACCCAGGAACAGGAGGTAACACCAGATTTAGATGAGTATGAGGAGAAGAAATCTGACTAGGGTCGAAGTAGGAATGCCTTGAAAAGTTGGTAGTACTTGTTGTAAAAGTAGACCCTGCGCGCAGCGGAGAGTAAACCTCGCGCCTTACCGGTGAGGGTGTCCTGTAAAAGATATTTTCTATTTGGGAAGTCAGGGACAGCGGAAAAGAAGGGGTTCAAGAGCGTCTACATGGGGATTTAAAGGCAGGCTCTCGACTGCATGCTGAATGAGCCTGGTTGTAGGAGTATAGATAGTTGTGTCGCGCAATTTTCCCGCCCTAGGTAGTGGGCAACATGGAAAAGAACATTCTGATCAGTTTACTTCAACCTATGTACTTTCTTGGGGCCAAGAGGGGGATATTTCATATAAATAATAAAAACTGCGTGGGCATTAGCAACGCTGACCTAGAGTACCGTTTTTTGTTAAATTGCTGTACAGCTGGTTGCCAGCCGCCGAAAAGAAGGTAAAAGCTATGAATGGCATGTTACCTGAAAGAGGATGATACTTAAAATAACAATTTGTTAAATTGTTGTAAGAGCCATGAATGGCATGTTGCCTGAAAGAGGAAGATATTTAAAAGAGCAATGGGAAAAGGCGGTTATTATTACGTTTGGGGAAAACATTACAATAGGAGCATGACGATAGGAGCGGTTGCGTATTTTCAATGTGTGCAATTTTCTTCATTGGGCGGTTTTGGCGTTTGAGCGATGAACCGCATTCCATACGGCACAAGTTCTAGATGGGCGCGTCATTGACTTGGAGTAGAATAGCTTTTTTTGATTTCTTCATAAGTAGAGCTTAGTAGAACTTACATGAGGAAACGATTCTGAGGTGGAGAGAGAGATTGAGAGACAGAAAGAGAGAGAGAGCTACCACTTGCGCACGTTTACTCGTTGTTTTTGTATAGAAGGACGATATATCTGTGAGAGAATGCCTTCATCACGTCTTAATGTCGGAGATATTGTGTTATTTACAGCAATCCCCGAAGTACAGATGTCACTAGGTGTGCAAGGGAGGTATGCCAGAGTTGGAGAAGTTTGGTGTTCGACTGAAGATGGGAACGATATACTTGAAGTGAAGGGATGGTTCGGGACTAGAGCTAGCCTTGAGCAAATCAAAATTTTACACGTAATCTGGAGAAAAGGAAGAAGTAAGCTTGGAGTGCAGGAAAGGACTATTGAAGGAATTGAAAAGAATGGATTGTGTCTAGCAAGCGGTGTGCGCATATCAAATCATACATTCATGGAGGATGGAGCTGTGACGTTGAATCGCGTGGCGTCACGTCTGTTCTCAGGAAGAGCCACTGCGCCATCCGTCCTCTTCGCCGCTGCTATAGTGCTGAACTGCGACGCCAGAGTGACCCAAGTCGATCCAAATCCGTATCTGAACCCGTATGAAATGTTTTACAAGGCTAACGAGGCGTTGAATGCAGACAGCGCCACTACCCCTACGCAACCGGCTGTGGCGTGGTATACCTTGGCGCAATCGGTATACTCTGGGGATATAGAGATATTCAGTTCGAATGTAGCGTATGACACGTATATGGAGACCATCACATGCCTCCAGAACTGCAGCTTCAGCCCGCATGATGCCCGCGGCATGATAACATACGATTCAGATTTGTTGAGTACCTTGGAAGCAACGAAACATTTTCAGGAGGTAGATCGCAAGAGGCTGAGTATGTCTTTGACGAACTTGGATATAACTCGGCAGTTTGCCGCAAGCATTTGCAAGGAGCTGGGGATCCGGGATACGTTTGACGAAAAAGTCCTCATGGCGGGGGCGTTGTGCCTAGAAAGTGAAGCCAGTACGCAACAAGTCGAGTACGCCGAAACCATGTTTTTTGAAGAGGATGGGAGAGCAGACGAAGACGCGGAATGGCGACATACATTCAGTCACCACATCGCGTACTCTATCCACCATGCGGACAGAAACGACAGAAACGTCGCCGTATCGATTGGGAAATTTGAAAGGGATGGAGAAAGCGTAGGCAGGAGGCAAACAGATTGTGAACAAGATTATGTGTTTGTGCATATATCAGACGTAACGAGATACATCGGTCATGACCTGAACAGTCTTCTGCTGAGCGGAGCGATGGAGAGAGGGCGGACGCAGTTCTTGCCAACGGGAAACATGACGATGCTCCCAAAAGCTATTGCGAGAATGGCGAGTCTGGCAGGGTGGCGGGGAAGCTGCACCCTCACGGTACGTTTCCCAATTTCGAATGGCATGATCAACGATTCGGATTATCACATATGCTTATCTCGCATCTCAAAGCCGAAGATACTGTCGTACGTGGAGGCTGAAGAGCAGATACAATCAGAGGAGATGAACGATTTGAAGCGTATCTATAACCTGGTGAACCAAACATTCCTCAGGCCGTGGAAGAAGAAGAATACGTTGACTATCACGAGTTGAACGTTGATGCACAAGAACACATGGGGATATCTGTGTCGCCTCGGGTGCGCACCAAAAGGGCGTCCGTACTGATTTCGTCGATGGAAAAGGCGGCAAACATCGCCTGCGCTAGGTACGCCGAAGACAGAGGCGTGCCCATGTGCTTTTTGAACCAAATGGCACCCGATGACGTGAATAGTGTTCCAAGTTTTGTGTTCTGTGCAGAGATCCTCCCTCACCACGTCCAGGATGAAGAAGCCTGTGCTTTGATTACCTCTCCAGTCCATCGTGGGCCAGATCTGATCAACCACATACAGCTGAAAGCACAGCTACGGAAGGATGCACAGCGACGAACACGCAGATATCTTACAAGAGAGAAAATCATGGAGGAGATTGAGAACAACAACTTCACACTCAAATACCACCGTGGCATACAGATGGAAGACAGAATCACGCAGTATTATACGCACAAGTTTCTGAAGGGCCAAACTCAAAAGACGCTAGTGGGGACGATGTTGGGGTACCCCTCGGACGTAACAGATTTGAATCCAGACACAACGCGCATCAACGATATGCAGGCATCTGGATGCCGTTCCTTCCAGAAATGCCTCGTGCAATTAGATAGCAGTGGAATTCGCATTTTCGTGATGCTTCCGTGTGGAATCGCAGCAGGATCGAAACTGAATCTGTCGTTGTCCTGGATTTGCCCAGACAGTATGCGTCATGATGCATTTGCTACACAAATGGCAATGGATGTTACCGGATAACCACGCGATGCAAGCCGAGGCCCAGTCTTTGGGCAGAAGTGGAAAAGTAATATACGCACAGGGTAGAACCAAGTTTTCACAGATAATTAGGAGATATTCCCTTTTATAATATAGAGTAAGGCATATTCCCTATACCCAATCGACATTACAAATTACGATGAAGTACTGTGGGAATGGAAAAAGCAATTAGCACATCACCAAGTACTAAAGAATATTACAATTAGCAGCAACAGTCCTGTTACGCAAAAGTAATACTAATTCACCCGGAGCCCCATTTTTATAAAAAGAAACATTTGGAAAACATTAGTGCAAATGGAATTTTTTAAATTAATGTAATTTCAAACAAATGCGATTAGCAGAAAAGTGGGATTAGCCCATCGTGGGATTAGCAGGGATTAGGGCGAATCCCGCGAATCCCGTGAAACCCATAACTAAGAAGTATACAAGTTTAAATGCAGAGCAGTATAGAAGTACGAAAGCAGAGAAGTATAGAAGAATGGAAGTTTAGAAGTATAAGAGTATGATAGTATAGAAGAATAAGAAGTATAAAAGTATAGAAGTTTAGAAGCAGAGAAGCAGAGAAGTTTCGACACAGAAAAGCAGAGAAGTTTAAAAGTAGAGATGTATAGAAGCACAGAGGCAGAGGCGTTTGAATGCAGAGAATTACGGAAGTATAGAAGTTTAAAAGCAGAGCGGTATAGAAGTATAGAAGCAGAATTTTAAAAGCAGAGCGGGATAGTTGTATATAAGTTTAGAACAGGGAAGTATGGAAGAATAGAATTTTAAAAGCAGAGAAGTTCAGAAGTGTAAAAGTATAGAAGGATAGAAGTTTAAAAGGAAGTACGACCACGGTAGAGTACTGTACGGAGGGGGGAGGGGGGCGCAGTAGAAATAAAAAATGCGTGGGCATTAGCAACGCTGACCTAGAATACCGTTTTTTGTTAAATTGTTGTACAGCTGGTTGGCAGCCGCCGAAAAGACAGCCATGAACCTTCTTCTGGCGGTGCATCCCGACGGTAGACACTCCACGCCCGTTTTGGAAGAGGCCATTCAAGATGATCTTCCGCCGATAAACGAGGTGTTCTCTGCGGAAGCGAGGGACGCTTTTAACTACCTTCGCCGCGTGACCGACATGTACAACTGCTTTGAAATGCCAGAATTGGTACTTGCAGAAATTGACGTCTCATTTCGACAAAACGGAGAGTACAACGAAATCATTTGGATGGCGACCGCACTGTACACTTTTGGCAGTGGTGAGATCAATAGGATGCTTGGCTTCTACGAAGAAATTTATGGAGAACATGTAGGAGTATGTGGCGAAGACAGTGATCACAGCATGGAGATGGATGATATAGATGACGAAGAATTGGATGAAATGCTAGAGCCAGTTACTCCAGAAACGCACTACTAATCAGTCTGTTGCGAATAAACACGATCTGGCTCATTGCTTCTCACTGTTTATTTTTCATACGTTCTAGCTGCTTGCGCTCTCCCCCTCCATCCTTCGCTTTTTTTTTGGTCTGGCGGTTGGTTGCTCCTGGTGCGGGATGCAGTACAGTTCTTCTTTTTCTAGATGTAAGGGGCAGTAAAAGTGGACGAGTGCCTGTGTGCCTGCATGCAATACCTACCATTGAGTCCATAGTCTAAAGTACCGATCTTACTTCAATTGGTCTACATGTTTCGAGCAGCAGAGGGGGCTGCCCCTAGGAAGTGTAAACGCCCGCTATGAGAGGTGCTAGCACTAGGTCCTTCCTAAGCGAGAGACCTGGACCAGGGTATTCCGTCATCCATGAGACTCCGTCTCTGCTGGTAACGCTAAAGTACTTGTCGTTTGAGTACAAATAAAGCAAGCCGGTTCCGGTGTCGTGCAACTGACCGCGCATCCATGGGCCCGTAGGCAACGGCTTGGTGATTTCAAAGACTCCTGTCATCTCCTCCATGCAAAGAAAGTTGACGGTGCCTCGGAACAACTGGAACGAAGAGGCGTAAACCGGGATAAAAGCTGGGAGAGCGTCGAGGGGAAGTCTGAGATACGTGGCAAGACTTTGAATGTCGCACTGAACGATTCCGCCTGGCTTGTCGATGAAACCAAACATTTTGCCTCCATGCCGCTCCACAGACTGCTTTGCTTTAAGCAGACGTGACAATATGCGATCGAAGGATGGAACAACCTCTTTTGAACAGGTACGGAAGAACCCACCTCGAAGACGATCCAACACACCAGCAGGGTAGTCTTGATCGTTGACGTGCTGGACCAAGTGAGTACCGCGCATAACCCAAGCTCCTTGAAACATGTCATATTGCTGTACTACCTCATCATCAACGTAGATGGGCCAAGACTGAAATCTGACTCCTGCTGGATCCCGAAAAGAATCCGTTGGGATTTCATGAAAAGGAAGGGGGGAGATCTGGTTTCCAGGAGACGGAGACCAATTCGTTGACCAGTAGAAGAAGTGGCCACTGTGAAGTCTATGTTTAGTTCTGGCGTCAGTTCCCGCGGGACGATACGTTTTTGGCACATGTCAGGATCGATACGTAATGACAAAAAACGTATCGTCCAGGCGTGATTCGACGTATGTGCGATTTTGGTACTGTCTACGGTATATGGCCCAAAACGTATCGTGCCGGGCGGGTTTAACGGCGACAGTTTTCTGGTGGGACGATACGTTTTAGGCCGATTTACACGGCGGCACCCCTATACGCGCTGTATTGGCAACATTGCTGTTGGGAATTTCTGACTAAAATTTTGCCGACGGCGGCGCACAGCCAATAAAATGTCAGTGCGCAAAATTTAGTTTTTGCCGTGTGCGATTAGAGGCGCATGAGCAATATTATTAACTTCATATTTTATCACGTACCGTGTCCCTCGTCTGGCAAGATTGTCAGATGCCCAAAACGTATCGTGCTGGGTGGGGCAATTACAGCAGGCAGATTTAGTGGCAGGGCCTTATTCTGCACTGACGGCGTCGCAGTGCGCATGTACGAGTTACACAATAAGGCGGCGTAATTTATGTCCTGAACATCAAAGCTTTCTAAGCTATTTACTGCGCGAAATTGAAAAGCGCCGTATGCAGGTTTCGATGATCGTTGCCTCAACGACGCATTTTGGACGGGTGTGTCAGAGATTCGTTGGGGAGGGATGCGCGCACGATGCGTTCTGGAGAGGTGCGTCTAGGATGCGAGCTGAGGGGGTGCGAGAATGATGCGTTGGAAGGGGTGCCAGAATGCTACGTTGGAGAGGGGTGCGCTCGTGATGTGTTCTATAGGGGTGCGCTCATCATTCGTTTTAGAGGGATACCAGAATGATACGTCCGAGAGGGGTGCGCCCACGACGCGTTCTAAGGGGTGCGAGATTGATGCGTTCGGGAGGGGTGCGCCCATGATGCGGTCTAGAGGGGCGCGAGAACAATGCATTTTGGAAGGGTGCAAGAATGATACGTTCGGGAGGGGTGCGCCCACGATGCGTTCTGAAGGGGTGCCAGAATGATACGTTCGAGAGGGGTGCGCCCATGATGCGTTCTGAAGGGCCGCGAGAACGATGCGTTTTGGAAGGGTGGGAGAATGATACTTTGGAGAGGGCTACTCGCAAGACGCGTCCTATGTTTAGTTCTGGCGTCAGTTCCCGCGGGACGATACGTTTTTGGCACATGTCAGGATCGATACGTAATGACAAAAAACGTATCGTCCAGGCCTGATTCGACGTATGTGCGATTTTGGTACTGTGTACGGTATATGGCCCAAAACGTATCGTGCCGGGCGGTTTTAACAGCGACAGTTTTCTGGTGGGACGATACGTTTTAGGCCGATTTACACGGCGGCACCCCTATACGCGCTGTATTGGCAACATTGCTGTTGGGAATTTCTGACTAAAATTTTGCGGACGGCGGCGCACAGCCAATAAAATGTCAGTGCGCAAAATTTAGTTTTTGCCGTGTGCGATTAGAGGCGCATGAGCAATATTATTAACTTCATATTTTATCACGTACCGTGTCCCTCGTCTGGCAAGATTGTCAGATGCCCAAAACGTATCGTGCTGGGTGGGGCAATTACAGCAGGCAGATTTAGTGGCAGGGCCTTATTCTGCACTGACGGCGTCGCAGTGCGCATGTACGAGTTACACAATAAGGCGGCGTAATTTATGTCCTGAACATCAAAGCTTTCTAAGTTATTTACTGCGCGAAATTGAAAAGCGCCGTATGCAGGTTTCGATGATCGTTGCCTCAACGACGCATTTTGGACGGGTGTGTCAGAGATTCGTTGGGGAGGGATGCGCGCACGATGCGTTCTGGAGAGGTGCGTCTAGGATGCGAGCTGAGGGGGTGCGAGAATGATGCGTTGGAAGGGGTGCCAGAATGCTACGTTGGAGAGGGGTGCGCTCGTGATGTGTTCTATAGGGGTGCGCTCATCATTCGTTTTAGAGGGATGCCAGAATGATACGTTCGAGAGGGGTGCGCCCACGACGCGTTCTAAGGGGTGCGAGATTGATGCGTTCGGGAGGGGTGCGCCCATGATGCGGTCTAGAGGGGCGCGAGAACAATGCATTTTGGAAGGGTGCAAGAATGATACGTTCGGGAGGGGTGCGCCCACGATGCGTTCTGAAGGGGTGCCAGAATGATACGTTCGAGAGGGGTGCGCCCATGATGCGTTCTGGAGGGGCGCGAGAACGATGCGTTTTGGAAGGGTGGGAGAATGATACTTTGGAGAGGACTCCTCGCAAGACGCGTCCTATGTTTAGTTCTGGCGTCAGTTCCCGCGGGACGATACGTTTTTGGCACATGTCAGGATCGATACGTAATGACAAAAAACGTATCGTCCAGGCGTGATTCGACGTATGTGCGATTTTGGTACTGTGTACGGTATATGGCCCAAAACGTATCGTGCCGGGCGGTTTTAACGGCGACAGTTTTCTGGTGGGACGATACGTTTTAGGCCGATTTACACGGCGGCACCCCCATACGCGCTGTATTGGCAACATTGCTGTTGGGAATTTCTGACTAAAATTTTGCCGACGGCGGCGCACAGCCAATAAAATGTCAGTGCGCAAAATTTAGTTTTTGCCGTGTGCGATTAGAGGCGCATGAGCAATATTATTAACTTCATATTTTATCACGTACCGTGTCCCTCGTCTGGCAAGATTGTCAGATGCCCAAAACGTATCGTGCTGGGTGGGGCAATTACAGCAGGCAGATTTAGTGGCAGGGCCTTATACTGCACTGACGGCGTCGCAGTGCGCATGTACGAGTTACACAATAAGGCGGCGTAATTTATGTCCTGAACATCAAAGCTTTCTAAGCTATTTACTGCGCGAAATTGAAAAGCGCCGTATGCAGGTTTCGATGATCGTTGCCTCAACGACGCATTTTGGACGGGTGTGTCAGAGATTCGTTGGGGAGGGATGCGCGCACGATGCGTTCTGGAGAGGTGCGTCTAGGATGCGAGCTGAGGGGGTGCGAGAATGATGCGTTGGAAGGGGTGCCAGAATGCTACGTTGGAGAGGGGTGCGCTCGTGATGTGTTCTATAGGGGTGCGCTCATCATTCGTTTTAGAGGGATGCCAGAATGATACGTTCGAGAGGGGTGCGCCCACGACGCGTTCTAAGGGGTGCGAGATTGATGCGTTCGGGAGGGGTGCGCCCATGATGCGGTCTAGAGGGGCGCGAGAACAATGCATTTTGGAAGGGTGCAAGAATGATACGTTCGGGAGGGGTGCGCCCACGATGCGTTCTGAAGGGGTGCCAGAATGATACGTTCGAGAGGGGTGCGCCCATGATGCGTTCTGAAGGGCCGCGAGAACGATGCGTTTTGGAAGGGTGGGAGAATGATACTTTGGAGAGGACTCCTCGCAAGACGCGTCCTATGTTTAGTTCTGGCGTCAGTTCCCGCGGGACGATACGTTTTTGGCACATGTCAGGATCGATACGTAATGACAAAAAACGTATCGTCCAGGCGTGATTCGACGTATGTGCGATTTTGGTACTGTGTACGGTATATGGCCCAAAACGTATCGTGCCGGGCGGTTTTAACGGCGACAGTTTTCTGGTGGGACGATACGTTTTAGGCCGATTTACACGGCGGCACCCCCATACGCGCTGTATTGGCAACATTGCTGTTGGGAATTTCTGACTAAAATTTTGCCGACGGCGGCGCACAGCCAATAAAATGTCAGTGCGCAAAATTTAGTTTTTGCCGTGTGCGATTAGAGGCGCATGAGCAATATTATTAACTTCATATTTTATCACGTACCGTGTCCCTCGTCTGGCAAGATTGTCAGATGCCCAAAACGTATCGTGCTGGGTGGGGCAATTACAGCAGGCAGATTTAGTGGCAGGGCCTTATACTGCACTGACGGCGTCGCAGTGCGCATGTACGAGTTACACAATAAGGCGGCGTAATTTATGTCCTGAACATCAAAGCTTTCTAAGATATCTACTGCGCGAAATTGAAAAGCGCCGTATGCAGGTTTCGATGATCGTTGCCTCAACGACGCATTTTGGACGGGTGTGTCAGAGATTCGTTGGGGAGGGATGCGCGCACGATGCGTTCTGGAGAGGTGCGTCTAGGATGCGAGCTGAGGGGGTGCGAGAATGATGCGTTGGAAGGGGTGCCAGAATGCTACGTTGGAGAGGGGTGCGCTCGTGATGTGTTCTATAGGGGTGCGCTCATCATTCGTTTTAGAGGGATGCCAGAATGATACGTTCGAGAGGGGTGCGCCCACGACGCGTTCTAAGGGGTGCGAGATTGATGCGTTCGGGAGGGGTGCGCCCATGATGCGGTCTAGAGGGGCGCGAGAACAATGCATTTTGGAAGGGTGCAAGAATGATACGTTCGGGAGGGGTGCGCCCACGATGCGTTCTGAAGGGGTGCGAGAATGATACGTTCGAGAGGGGTGCGCCCATGATGCGTTCTGGAGGGGCGCGAGAACAATGCATTTTGGAAGGGTGCGAGAATGATACGTTCGGGAGAGGTGCGCCCACGATGCGTTCTGAAGGGGTGCGAGAATGATACGTTCGAGAGGGGTGCGCCCATGATGCGTTCTGGAGGGGCGCGAGAACGATGCGTTTTGGAAGGGTGGGAGAATGATACTTTGGAGAGGGCTACTCGCAAGACGCGTCCTGCAAGGGGCCTGAACGGTGCGTTTGCATGTTTCTTTTCTGTTTCAGCTACCTCTGTAGTAGATGGCCGTTACGAAAGCACAAGTGTAAATTTTGTGGGGTTGTTTGTGTAGTGGAGAAACAGCAAAACGGCACAATTGGTGAGCATAGCAGTTGGATATGGCGCGACGTAGAAGATGTATAAATGAATGATTCAACAAAAACGGCGGGTAGTGATCGCACGGGCACATGGAAATGTGAGGATCGCTGTGACATGTGAATGGTTCCGTTTTCGAGAAGATTGAAGCTTTCTATCGTTGAGAGATTATTGAAAATGTGGTCCTAATACTGCAGTATGTGGATATCGAAAACTACTGGCAGTCCAGTTGGAGAAGACCTTGATGTATGGCCCAAGCCAGTGGGAGCCATATTGTCAGAGGCATATCGTCGTTATTCTCGTCAGCGGACTCTATGGATGCATCCGAGAAGATGACGGCTAAGTCCTTCTCAGTGACCCGGGCCGGGCGGTCACGGAGAACGGAGTTGAAGCGGCAAAGGATTTC
>NW_005178622.1:0-5455 GCF_000350225.1 Chondrus crispus | reverse complement strand
TGCCAGAATGATACGTTCGAGAGGGGTGCGCCCATGATGCGTTCTGGAGGGGCGCGAGAACGATGCGTTTTGGAAGGGTGGGAGAATGATACTTTGGAGAGGGCTACTCGCAAGACGCGTCCTATGTTTAGTTCTGGCGTCAGTTCCCGCGGGACGATACGTTTTTGGCACATGTCAGGATCGATACGTAATGACAAAAAACGTATCGTCCAGGCCTATACCCATGTCCGAACAGACGCGCGTTCAGGTGGGCTGAAATTAAGCGCAAATTTGCTTCGGTCTGACGGAGTGCGCATTGGCTAGATAAAAATCTGGAAAAGTTTCAAAGCGCACAGGGCCAAATTTGATTATTTTATCATACCGGATGGACGTCGAAAATTGCCGACATGCATCCGACCGCAACCGTTGGCCGGATGGACGTCATCCTCGCTGTCATGTCGCGTCATTGATCCCGTTCGTCGCTGTCACGATATCATTCGCGGTTCCCCTATTCACGCCCCTGAATCCCGACGCGCATCTACTGGCTGGCGCTCCTCGTAACGCGCGTCTATTGGTTCACTACTGATCTCACTTACTCTGTCCGTTCCACTCCTTCCCCCGCCCTGAATGACCACATAGTGTATGAGACAATCTCATCCGCGCGCTCTCTGGAACCACACCGCTCCCCTTCCGTACTCCTGTTGCCCCTCCACCAACGCGCCCGCCCTCTTACGACTATCCCTATCCGTTTAGGGAATTAGGGGGAGTAGGGCGTATATATTATATATTAGGAATTTAGGGGGTTAGGAAGGTAGGTGAGTTAGGAGGGTATTGTGGATATTGAGGGTTAGGTGGATTAGGAAGATTAGGGGGGTTAGAGGGGTTAGGTGGTTTAGGTGGTTTAGGAGATTTAGGTGGTTTAGGTGGTTTAGGTGGATTACCGGGTTTAGGTGGTGGAATGGTTTACGAGGTTGACCGGTTTAACGATGTACGAGGTTTAACGGTTTATGCGATTTAGCATGTGTACCAGGTTTAGGAAGGTTAGCAGGTTTAGGTTGAGATTAGGTTTAGGTGGTTTTGCAGGTGTAGCAGGTTTAGGTGGTTTAGCAGGTTTAGGTTGGGATTGGGTGTAGGTGGTTTAGGGGTTGAGGTTGGGATTGGGTTTAGCAGGTTTAGCAAGTGTAGCACGTGTAAGTGGATTAGCAGGTTTAGGTTGACAGTGGGTTTAGGTGGTTTAGGTGGTTTAAGTGGTTTAGGTTGAGATTGGGTTTAGGTGGTTTAGGTGGATTAGGTTGGCTAATCGTGTATATTAAATACCCACCGAGAGATGTAAATTTTCAGATCCAACGAAAACAGCATTTTTTCGGTCCCAGTGTCCCAGTTGTCCGAGTCAGTCTCTGAGTGTCAGCATGTCCGAGTTCGATTCCTGGGGGGGCTCTGTAAGCAGCAAGTTGACTGACTGAGCGAAAAGCCACGTAAGACGGTGTGGCTTAGAGTAAGCTTTTCTTCTGTAAAGTGCGCAGATGTTGTTTTGTCATAGTTTCTGACGGCGTTACGAAATTTTCGAATTTCTACTGTAAGATCAACTGGAAGCAACGTTTGATGCGCAGTTTACACCATTGCGAAAAGGTCGAAAACAAGCCGGTACGGTGTGGTCCGATTTCCGTTTCAATCTTCAATTTCTGTTTTTTTTTATTTTTTTGGGTCTACAGTACCACCGCCGCCGCCCGTCCCCGTCCTGTCATCATCACACATCATCACCGTCGTCCCTTCTTCCATCTTTTCTTCCCACCGTCCCTTCCCCTTCCAGTTCAACCCCCTCCCCATCTCCGCAACATGCTGCTACTTACTATCTGTTGTGTTCCCCGCTCGCAATCGTCTGCACCAGGATCACCTCTTCCCCGACGAATAATCGGGCATACGCGCCACGCCGCGTGAGTGAGTGAGCGTGCGTGTGAGAAGTGAACCGCCTGCACTCTTCTCAAAACTGCTCCCGCCTTCATCGCACCGTCGATGCTTCGCTCCCGCGCGACAGCGTTACCGATGTCGGATGACTCTGGGCTGTGAGCTTTTGGATTGCCTCTATCTTTTGTTCGCGATGGATTTCGCGATTTTCCCGAGTTGATGACATCTTCTAATTCTTCTTTGTCTGTATCCTTCTTTTCTTCCTCCCCTGCTTCGCACCCACAGCAGTCTCTGCGCACCCCTTCACCACGCCGTGTGCGACGCATAAGCTGCATTAGCTATCAAAAAGCGATGGCGCGATTCTTTCCGTCTGTTTCGCTACGTCCACAGTATGTATGTACTACTCAAAGTAGGCCGAAATCAGATTCCGGATACTGAGTGTGTCTTTGTCGTCGCCACTGTTGAATTCGAGTGGCAGGCCTCTTGTTTGAGATGTGAACGGGGGATCTGGGAAAGAGCTTTCTGGATCTGACTACAAAGATTGGAAGGGCGACGTCGAGTTGCGATGGAAAGATTTTCTCATTCGTCATGCATCACAAGGGGAGCGCTCTCAAGAAAATCACATGCTGACTATGGCAATGCACAAAATTTAACGGGTAGTTTGGTTCAGCGTTCGTGAGGCATGCTGCCTTGGATTCAATCCGCAAGGCAAAAATCTTTCGCATTGGCCAGCACATGGCGGAATATGCAGCGATGATTGTGCCTTCGTATCTTGCAACTGAATCAAAGGGCAAAATGTGGCATCGAACAGATGTTATGGAGAAAACGCGGAAGAAGAGAAATTTTTTTTTACGAGGAGCTACGATCACGGTTGTCCAGTGGAGCATGCCCCATCTTCTCGACAGTAGACCATCGATATCTCCTTCATTGACAGTTCCGACGCCATAGTAGCTTTTCGGGGTGGGGACGTCAACCAACGATCCCATGACTCATTGCACATTGCAACCACCAACCCTCTCAAGGGTTTCGGAAGAATGCCGCGGTGTTGATCCGGGCATCATTAATCTGCAGCCTGTACTCAGCCCTGGTACCGCTATGCTGCCGCATCGCGAGAGTAGAGATAAACAGGATCATTGCAGTGGATACATGTAAGAGCCTTCTGTGGCGTGGTACTGGACAGCTTTGCACCGTAAGCTTTCATACACACGTGGCTGTTGGGAAGAAGCGAGCCTATAACGGACGTGGCACGGGCGAGGATCGAGGCGTGGCAATGGAGACTGAATTTCAGAAGTGGTCCCCGGTGTGCTTTCCCAGCATGGAAACCACGGATTGCATCCCCGGATTGCAACCGGGGATTTCCACTGCTGAAAGCGTACCGTGGTGTGGCGCACAATCGATGATACTTCGAGAATCATCGGGGGTTGTCCTTTCAATGCTGGAATCATCCCAGCGCAGTCCATCGGGAGGCGGCGGTGGGGGGGGGGAAGGAAATGGGCGATGCAACGTCGTGGCTCGTGTCCAACGTGCGATTTTCTGTCGTATGTCTTGCTGGAAGAGAAGCAGATGTCATAAAGACATTAACGGGGACCGAATGCAGCTAGGTCGAAAGCAATACCAAAGTGGAATGAAAGATACAGATGGTCAAGGCGCGGCTGAGTGAGGATTGGTGCGACACAGCCAAGAATACTTACTAGAAAGAATAGGTGACGAGGATGTGTTTTTCTTCGGCATTCACTTTTGTAGCAGCCGCCCCGCGGGGATTTATCTCTTGAGGCAAGACACGTGAGGGGGTGGAATACGCACAAGGAGCGGGGGTGTCTTGGGTATGTGGCCGCGTCTCTGGCAGCAGCTTGTTCGACAGAGCGCATTCTTGACGAGACATCACACGTTTACTCGTGAATGTCGTGAAAAATTGGATCTCTAATCAAATCTTGTGTGCTCTTGCGTCGATCGGACAAGCATATGTGTAATTGTACACCGCTAGGGAAGCGGAAGACCGTGTGCCCTGAGAAGACGCCCTGCACTGTGTGGGGGACAGTTTGCCTTCTTTGGGCTGAGATATTGCATGCGACGTTGTGGTCTGGGACGAGCCGATCTGCAGGTGGCATCAGCCTTATGCCCTTCGCAATGAATACGAAGGAAAGTGCGAACGTTTTTTTTGGGAGGGGGGGGAGCATCATCGTCAGGACGACAGTCGACAGTAGGGGAGCCATGAAAAGCTTCAGGACAAGCATCCCACATAAGGCTACGCAAGGGAAGAGTTTGCGCGAAGGCGAGAGGACGAGTCTGAGGCTGTCCTGGTTCAGTTGGAGACTACAGTAGACTCAAGAGCTTCATGGTCCACTCCAAGCGCACTGGCCTCGCCGTAGAAGATGTGGCCACTGCGTTGTGGAGGCGCAGCGCCGAGCCCGTCATTGCGCTGGGTGTCAGGGGGCCAGCAAAGAGAGTTGGGGACGTTGAGGGCGTGTATATATATGAAGACGGATAAGCTTGTCAGGTTGGATGATTTGATCACAAGGGAACTGCCAGGAGGAGGGGGAGGGGTCACCGAGGCGGCGGGTTGGGTTGCGTTGGACGAAGAGCAAGTGGTGGGGGAGAATGGGAGATCAGGTGGAAGGGCAGCGCGGCGAAGCGGCTTTCAGAAGGGTACGTCCACTATCACTTGTTTTCTTCGCGATATTTTCCTGTCGGATGACCGCCGAACTGACATGGTCATCAAATGTAATTTTCGACAATTCGGCAGAATCCAAGCAGAGTTTGATGCTTTTGTGAAGACAGTTGAAGATGTCATGGCTGATGCAGAAATGGAGTGTGCGAGGGTTGACGCCTTTTTGCGGGACATTGCGGCGATGAAAACGATTGATCCTGTTCTTGTTCTTGCGCAACTAGTGGTCCTAATTTGCAGCAGCATGGTTCACGAAAACGCAGGAGCATCTGGGCGTACTGAAATACCGTATCACGCGACACGGCTGATCTATGCCATATGCTATCAAGAAACACATTTCGGAATTGAGGCTTACTATGGCCAAATCCTAGCGCCGTTTCTAAGGTGCCTACTCGGACGTCGGTTGGGGAGAGGGGATCATTGGCCTCGCGGCGACGTACTTGGAGACAGAGTGAGTGAGGGTGGCAATGTCGTCCAGCAGACGGACAAGGTCACCTGTGCAGTCAGTCGGGTCGCGACGGAAGGAGGCGCGGACGTGCGAGGGGAAGACGGTGGCGGACATGTCGGGCGGGGAAGGGAAGAGGACCTGTGTGGGCGGGTGGCTCATTGAGGTCGGGGCGCCAGCTCGGAAAGACTGGCGCTCAGTGAGGTGACGACGTGGGACATGGTGCGAGACGGAAAGTTGGGAAGGCTGCGGGAAAGGTGGAGAATGGGGGAAGGATGAGGTCTGTTGTGCTCCTTGATCTGAAAGTTTGTTTAAAGGTCGGGAATTCGAGGAGAGTTGTTGGTGGATGGATAGGTGATTGGAGGCTGCAGATGATCAACTTGGCTAGCGAATGGGACAAATACGCGGCCATGAGCGGCAGTATGAAGGTCGAACGGAACGGCTCTGGGAAGTTGTATGCA
>NW_005178621.1:0-18706 GCF_000350225.1 Chondrus crispus | reverse complement strand
GCGCACCGCCGAGCTGGAGAAGCAGAACCGGGTACTCGCAATGCAGTAAGGCATACAAACTTTGGGACGGAGAGTTGAATAAAATTGTTGTGTCACGGGATGTCAAGTTTGATGAATCGACATGTGGTATGCATGACATTCCTGCACACGAAGGTGATTCAATCAACTCTGATGTTGACGTTGTACTGCTCGATGGCGACAATGGGAATACAGCTGATACCCCAAATATGGATGAGGTCGGTTCTGAAGAGGATGAAGTTTCGGAGGAGGTTCTTGAAAACGATGGCTCTCATTCTGTAAGTGAGAATGATGAAGATGAAGATGATGTACCAACTGCCGTCGAAACTCCGAATGTCACTCCTCCAACTCCTACGCCAGCTGTGCGAAGATCGTCTCGAGTCAGCAGACCTCCCGGATCATGGTGGAGGAGCAACTTTGCAGCTGCTCTTCTTTCACATGCGCATGTCGCTATTGAAGGTCCCAACACTTTCAAACAGGCAACCAACGGTCCTAGAGCTGCATTTTGGCAGACCGGCATTGACAAAGAACTTGCCTCGCAGACCAAGAATCGGACTTGGAAACTTGTTCCTCGATCTGAGGCGTCAAACATCTTGACATCTCGATGGGTTTTCAATGTCAAGCAACTGCCTGATGCAAATGGCAATATAGTTGAAAGTGCAAAAGCCAGACTTGTTGCTCGTGGATTCCAGCAAGTGCAAGGTCTTGACTATACTGAGACATATGCCCCCGTCATAAAGTTTACCACGATTCGTCTACTTCTTGCCTTAGTTGCTCATTACGACCTCGAACTTCATCAGATGGATGTCGTGACTGCGTTTTTGAACGGCGACTTGGATGAAGACATCTACATGGAGCAACCCGAAGGGTGCATTGACAAAAGCAAAAGTGACCACGTGTGCAAACTTTTGAAAGCACTTTACGGTCTTAAACAAGCACATCGTCAATGGCATGCCAAAGTGGATGATTTCTTAATTGGTGAATTGGGATTCGAGACTTCGCGTAGTGATCCTTGTCTCTACATTAAACGCATCCGTAACACTATCATGCTGATTGCACTTTATGTCGATGACTTGTTACTCGCCGGTAGTGATATCGATGCCATCAAATGGATGAAGGGGGAGCTTAATAAACGGTTTGAGATGAAAGACCTTGGTGAAGCAAAAGTCTGCATTGGTCTTGAAATTCAAAGGGATCGCACCGCCAAGACGTTGAGTCTCACTCAAACTAAGTATGCATCAAAAGTGCTTGAGCGTTTCGGAATGTCAACGTGTAACCCCTCTCTGACTCCAATGGAACAAGGTCACACAACCACGATTTCAACCGAAAACGACTCCGAAACAAATGGGCCGTATCGTGAGGCAGTGGGATCCCTGATGTACTTGATGGTTGGCACTCGTCCAGACTTGGCATATGCGATTGGAAAGCTTTCTCAACATTCTGCCAACCCATGTGAGTCACACTGGGCAGGTGTGAAACGGGTAATGCGATACGTGCAAGGGACTCGAAACTTAGGAATCGTGTTTGACAATAAATCTAAATCGCCGGAGTTGTTCGGCTTCAGTGATGCTGACTGGGCCGGTTGTTCAGACTCTCGCAAGTCGACCAGCGGATATGTTTTCAAGTTCTGCGGTGGAGCGATCAGTTGGAGTTCCCGGAAACAGACTGTAGTTGCAACTTCGACGTGTGAAGCTGAGTACATTGCACTATGTGAAGCGTGTAAGGAGGCGACTTGGTTGCGTCAAGTGGTTGCTGATGTTCTTGGACTTGATTCTGATCCCACGATTGTGATGGGGTGTGACAATGCAGGGACTATTTCGTATGCACAGAATGAATCGGTCAACCGTCGTAACAAACATGTTGATGTGAAATACCACTATGTACGAGATGCAATTAAGAGAAACGTCATTTCTTTGTCGCATTGCCCGACCACTTCCATGCCTGCAGATATCCTGACGAAAGCACTTGGGCGAGTTCTATTCCAGAAGTTTGTAGAACTTCTAGGGCTTGCAGTAGCTACTTCTGATAAAAGCATGTGATCGAGGGGGAGTGGTGTAATTCTACGACCACATGCTGATATGCATGACAAACGACGACAGGTATGCCACGTGTAAAAGCAAAATCACTCTGCGTGACGAGCTGAGCAAGTTTGATTTTCAACGTGTACACGTGTGATTTCTGTACACGGTTGCACTCTACAGTTCTTCAGGAGCACGTTTGGGTTTCGACGTGTACACGTGTGAAATATGTACACGGTTGCACTGTACAGTACAATCTGAGCATGTTTCATTTTCTCCGCCCGACACGTGTATGACCTGGACACATGTCCTCATTACACTGTCGGACGCGTACAGTACGCCTGCAGTCTTACAGACAAAGTATAGAACCTTGGTGGCGGGTGCCTGGCACGTGCCAAAGGTTTACAGCGTCCATGGAGTGCAGCACGGGTACAGCAGGACACAAAGATACCGTTGCGCGAGTTTTGAATTCGTAAGGCAAAATGTGCACTGTTGTAATTGACATTGGACAGGACCTCACGAGAGATTCAGATTCATAAGGCAACGTGTGCGCTGTAAACAGTCCTTGCAGGATTGATTTGAATTCGTAAGGCAACGTGTGAGCTGTAAACGTGCCTTACGAATTTGTGCCACGCTGGATTTGGAATAGTAAGGGAATTTGTGCTTTGCTGTGCTTTGTTGTACTGCCTTACTAATTTCTCCGTCATGACAGTGCTAATTCGTAAGGCGGTTTTCTGTTCTGTTCGTTGGGCCATCGCCAGTTTGGCTGAGTAGCAAGACGGGCACATGTGTTAGAGCCAATACATTTGTAGTATGTGTGTCGTAGTGTTTGGTAGTAGAGTTCTAGAAGATTGCAGAAGTGTATAAGTAGTGCCAGAAGTTGGCGACTCAAAGTAAATCGGCACCCAATCCTTCAACTTCACCTCATCAACCGTCCTTCGAATCCCCTTCGCCCCGCTGACCTACCATTAATTTCATCCTCTTCCGACCCAACCTCATTAGCATTTGGGGTATCTGCTTCATTCTCATTGTCGCCACCGAGTAATACAACGCCAACGTCAGAGCTGATTGAATCTTTTTCATGTGCAGGAATGTCATGCATCCCACATGTCGATTCATCAAACTTGGCATCTCGTGAAACAACAACTTTACTCATCTCTCCGTCCCAAAGTTTGTATGCTTTACTGCATTGCGAATAACCGAGAAACATCGCTTCACGCGCTCGCAAGTCAAGCTTACGGAGCTCTAATTTCGGTAATGTATACCAACACTTTGACCCAAATACTCGCAAATGGCCAACATTTGGAGTTGACTTCATCCAAATGTGATGGGGAGTCGTGTTAACTGGCAAAGCCCGTGAAGTAACTCGATTGCGTACATATACTGCAGTGGCAAGAGCCTCTGCCCAGAATCGTTTACTGACCTGTTTATGAGAAAGCATGGAACGGACAAGATCAATCAAGGTTCGATTTAAACGTTCAGCAACACCGTTTTGTTCAGGTGTGTAGGCAGTGGTGAGCTGGTGCTGTGTACCGTTTGAATCCAAATATGACTTGAATTCTGTCGACAAGTACTCTCCCCCTCGATCAGTGCGAAGCACCTTTACTTTGCGACCAGTGTGGGTTTGAGCCAACTTTTCATACAACTTGTATTTTGCAAACGCCTCAGATTTATTTCTCATCGTGTACACAACTACCCAGTTCGAGTGATCATCTACAAATGTAATGAAGTATCTCGAACCACCAATGGACTGTACTTCGAGCGGACCGCAAACGTCAGAATTAATGGTAGGTTCGGAGGGGCAAGGGAAAGAAGGAGGGCAGGTTGATGTGAGTGAGTGAAGGAGTTGGTGCCGAGGTTTACTTGGAGCCGTCTTTCGGCGATACTTATACACTTTGAGTGTTACACTATCCCATTACTTTGGCACCTGGTAAACCGTACTCACCATATGCGCGACCAAGCGCGGTCCTCTTCTGGCCCGTCCACACTGTTCTATTTCCACCTTACGAATTGACTATTGACTATCAGTGCACAACAGTTTCTACACATTCGAGTGACTGTAAACCATGGCCCTATGCATGCAATCGTTTCACACCTTACTAATCTGCATCCAGACATGACAGAATATATTCTTGCACAATGAACAACTTGGCATCTCTCTATTTCCAACAACGCAAAGTCCTGTCATATCTCAGTCCCCATACATGCCCTTGTTTCGTACCTTACTAATTTCGGTACACACTGCCAGACAACTATGAAGGGTAGCAACAATGTGCATCCAGACTCTCTACACATCTCACGTGATATCCGATGTGAATCACACGAGTACTGTCATCAACTTGCATCCAACGGCGCACCATAACGAGAGCACAGTACAACGTCGCATGCTGACGAGAGAGTAGTACAACGGCGCATGCTGATGAAAGGGTCGCATACAGCGTGACGCGTACACTGAATACTCACGTAAGTACATGTCTCTTGCGAGAAATACTTGTTGTACTTTTAATTCACATGTACTGTGCTCGGACACGCGCCGGACCGTATGTAGGCGACGTGTACAAGTGTACGTACACGCAGCAACCTGGCGATGTGTACATGTGTACACCGCACACAAGTGTCCAGCGCCAAGGCCACACGTAATTACCCATTACAACCATGGTGAACAACTTGAAACCCCCGAAATGATGTAATTAAAACGTATACGGATCATTCAAGATATATCACCAGCATGAGTGCATATAAGTGGACAATAACAGACCAATAGAATTGCAGCATTCGAACCGACACCCAATAGATTTGCAGTATTGCCTGTGTAGCCCTATAACAGTTCGGGCCAAATGCAAATTTTCGGCATTTATGCAAATTTGCATAACCCTGCAAAAGTCCACTTTCGTCCCCAGAACCCCAAAATCTGAGAATGTACACGTGTCATGTGGTGATATGGGGTGAGGGTCCGGACCGTCGAGTCATGTACACGTGTCGCTCGATTTTGCACTTTCCAGATAACAGCATGTGGTCGCACATTTTCAATAGAGGGGCTTAATAGATCCCTTTCTTCTCATAGCGGTCCACAAAAAAAACGTGTTGAGACACACGAAAGGAAAAGGAAATAAAATAGGATAGACATGTGCTGGTGTGGACTGTGTCACGCAGAGTGATTTTGCTTTTACACGTGTCATACCTGTCGTCGTTTGTCATGCATATCAGCATGTGGTCGTAGAATTACACCACTCCCCCTCGATCACATGCTTTTATCAGAAGTAGCTACTGCAAGCCCTAGAAGTTCTACAAACTTCTGGAATAGAACTCGCCCAAGTGCTTTCGTCAGAATATCTGCAGGCATGGAAGTGGTCGGGCAATGCGACAAAGAAATGACGTTTCTCTTAATTGCATCTCGTACATAGTGGTATTTCACATCAACATGTTTGTTACGACGGTTGACCGATTCATTCTGTGCATACGAAATAGTCCCTGCATTGTCACACCCCATCACAATCGTGGGATCAGAATCAAGTCCAAGAACATCAGCAACCACTTGACGCAACCAAGTCGCCTCCTTACACGCTTCACATAGTGCAATGTACTCAGCTTCACACGTCGAAGTTGCAACTACAGTCTGTTTCCGGGAACTCCAACTGATCGCTCCACCGCAGAACTTGAAAACATATCCGCTGGTCGACTTGCGAGAGTCTGAACAACCGGCCCAGTCAGCATCACTGAAGCCGAACAACTCCGGCGATTTAGATTTATTGTCAAACACGATTCCTAAGTTTCGAGTCCCTTGCACGTATCGCATTACCCGTTTCACACCTGCCCAGTGTGACTCACATGGGTTGGCAGAATGTTGAGAAAGCTTTCCAATCGCATATGCCAAGTCTGGACGAGTGCCAACCATCAAGTACATCAGGGATCCCACTGCCTCACGATACGGCCCATTTGTTTCGGAGTCGTTTTCGGTTGAAATCGTGGTTGTGTGACCTTGTTCCATTGGAGTCAGAGAGGGGTTACACGTTGACATTCCGAAACGCTCAAGCACTTTTGATGCATACTTAGTTTGAGTGAGACTCAACGTCTTGGCGCTGCGATCCCTTTGAATTTCAAGACCAATGCAGACTTTTGCTTCACCAAGGTCTTTCATCTCAAACCGTTTATTAAGCTCCCCCTTCATCCATTTGATGGCATCGATATCACTACCGGCGAGTAACAAGTCATCGACATAAAGTGCAATCAGCATGATAGTGTTACGGATGCGTTTAATGTAGAGACAAGGATCACTACGCGAAGTCTCGAATCCCAATTCACCAATTAAGAAATCATCCACTTTGGCATGCCATTGACGATGTGCTTGTTTAAGACCGTAAAGTGCTTTCAAAAGTTTGCACACGTGGTCACTTTTGCTTTTGTCAATGCACCCTTCGGGTTGCTCCATGTAGATGTCTTCATCCAAGTCGCCGTTCAAAAACGCAGTCACGACATCCATCTGATGAAGTTCGAGGTCGTAATGAGCAACTAAGGCAAGAAGTAGACGAATCGTGGTAAACTTTATGACGGGGGCATATGTCTCAGTATAGTCAAGACCTTGCACTTGCTGGAATCCACGAGCAACAAGTCTGGCTTTTGCACTTTCAACTATATTGCCATTTGCATCAGGCAGTTGCTTGACATTGAAAACCCATCTAGATGTCAAGATGTTTGACGCCTCAGATCGAGGAACAAGTTTCCAAGTCCGATTCTTGGTCTGCGAGGCAAGTTCTTTGTCAATGCCGGTCTGCCAAAATGCAGCTCTAGGACCGTTGGTTGCCTGGTTGAAAGTCTTGGGACCTTCAATAGCGACATGCGCATGTGAAAGAAGAGCAGCTGCAAAGTTGCTCCTCCACCATGATCCGGGAGGTCTGCTGACTCGAGACGATCTTCGCACAGCTGGAGTAGGAGTTGGAGGAGTGACATTCGGAGTTTCGACGGTAGTTGGTACATCATCTTCATATTCATCATTCTCACTTACAGAATGAGCACCATCGTTTTCAAGAACCTCCTCCGAAACTTCATCCTCTTCAGAACCGACGTCATCCGTATTTGGGGTATCAGCTGTATTCCCATTGTCGCCATCGAGCAGTACAACGTCAACATCAGAGTTGATTGAATCACCTTCGTGTGCAGGAATGTCATGCATACCACATGTCGATTCATCAAACTTGACATCCCGTGACACAACAATTTTATTCAACTCTCCGTCCCAAAGTTTGTATGCCTTACTGCATTGCGAGTACCCAAGAAACATCGCTTCACGCGCTCGCAAGTCCAGCTTACGGAGCTCTAATTTTGGTAATGTATACCAACACTTTGACCCAAATACTCGCAAATGGCCAACATTTGGAGTGGAATTCATCCAAATGTGGTGCGGAGTTGTATTAACGGGCAAAGCGCGTGAAGTAACTCGATTACGTACATATACCGAAGTGGCAAGAGCCTCGGCCCAGAATCGCTTACTGACCTGTTTATGAGAAAGCATAGAGCGGACAAGATCAATCAAAGTTCGATTTAAACGTTCAGCAACACCGTTTTGTTCAGGGGTGTAGGCCGTTGTGAGTTGGTGCTGCGTACCGTTTAAATCTAAATGCGACTTGAATTCCGTCGACAAGTACTCTCCCCCTCGATCAGTGCGAAGCACCTTTACTTTGCGACCAGTGTGGGTTTGAGCCAACTTTTCATACAACTTGTATTTTGCAAACGCCTCAGATTTATTTCTCATCGTGTACACAACAACCCAGTTCGAGTGATCATCTACAAATGTAATGAAGTATCTCGAACCACCAATGGACTGTACTTCGAGCGGACCGCAAACGTCAGAATGTACCAAGTCAAGACAGTTCTGTGCTCGAGACGATGATCGCTGTTTCGGGATTACTGATCGCGTTGCTTTGCCGAACACACACGCAGGACAAACGAGAGAGTGATTGTCAGACTTTCGATTCATTGCTCTGATCACATCGCTTTGACGAACATTGATGCCACTTACCACATTATTGTGAATCATTGATGCGATTCCTTGTACGTTAACATGGGCCATTCGTTCATGTAGCGTCTGCAAGGTAACTACATGAGCAGAGAAAGTTTCATTCATGACATCAAGTATGAATAAATCCCCAACTTGACTAGCTGTGGCAACTACAGTTGGTCCTGCAGTAACGATGCATTTGTCTTTTTCAAATGACACTTGCAAGCCCTTTGAAACGATTTGGCTAACAGACAGAAGCGAGTATCCGAAATCAGCGACATGCAAAACGTTGGACAATTTGCAAGGATGTGGACTACCATTGACGTTCAACATGAATTCTACCTCACCACGACCAGCGACATTGGCTCTAGCCTTCGTGCCCATCTCGACTGATCCAGATTGCATCTGTTCATAAGTAACGAACAAAGAGCGATCAAATGTAATGTGGGCACTGCAACCGGAATCCACAAGCCATGACCCTGCGTTCACTGCCTTCTTTTCGGGAGAAGAAGTCGAAAGCAGGCATGTAAAGTCGCTTTCAGCAAAGGCAGCAGTAGAAGTTTCATCTCGAGATACGAATGCACTTGGCTTCATGCCGGGGTTGCGGGACCGGAACCCGTCTGGCGGTGCTGGTCGGCGCCCATTCACATCCTTGCCCCAGCAACGTGCTGCGGTGTGTCCATGTCGATTACAGTTCGTACATCTCATATCACGTCGAATAGGTATGCGATTGACAAGTGCAGGTGCGTGGGGTGAAGTAGTAGAAGCGGTCTTCATGCTCTCTCGTTGTTCCTCTTGCAGCAGACGACTCTTCACAAAATCGAGTCCAAACACTTTATCCTCATTGCCAAGTGCGTCAAGTGCAACAATCAAGTTATCGAATCGTGGAGGCAAGCCATTCAACACAGCCATTGCAATTTCTTTATCGTCAATCTCAACACTCATTGACTGCAATCTGGCAGCAAGTTGCTTCACACGATTGATGAACACGAGCACTTTCTCGGATGGGAGCATGGATACAGTGTAAAAGTCGCGACGGGCGGCAAGTTTGTTGAGCAAAGTGTGACGCTCAAACACATTCAGAATCGCCTCCCATGTCTCTTTCGCACTGCTACACCCTCGCACATGTTGCAAGTAGTCATCAGAAAGCGTGAGTCCGATGACTGCCTTTGCTTTCGCATCACCACGAATCCACTTCCTGCGATCATCTGAGGTCGCATTTTCCGATATATCATCAAAAACGTATTGATCGACATCTCGGAGAGCAAGCAGTAGCTGGATTTTCTGCTTCCAGATGTAAAAGTTAGATGCGGTCAGCTTCTCGATTCTGACCGATCCAGAGCTTTGGTCATCCATTTCGCCGAATGGATGTACCCTTCGAGTATACAAGGTCTTCTGTTCCGGGATCCCAAGCCGTTAACCGATAGTCAACACAATGGCAAGCCCACCCGTATAGGAAGTTTGTAGCGATTACTCGGAAACGTTCTTGGTGCTTGTTCCCGGCGGAGTGGAACAAGCGAATTCTTCTTAAAAATGCCTTAGGGCGCTACCCCTATATGTCGGCCAGTGCGGGTCTTTCGACTGTGAACTAAATCAAACGTGCCACGAGTAAGCACAACAACTTTGCCTGTAGACGAACCAGGACTTTTGGTTACTACCGCGAACGGTCCCTGCAACCTAAATCGGCTTGTCCAAACTTGATACGGTACTGCCTCAGAGGGTCTCCCACAACACAAGAATGAAACTGCCTTCGTCGTACTCGTGTGATTTGTTCACAATCACGCCTAGGGTCACCCTCTTCCGTGCGAACTTAATCAAGGTACGCGACCTTATACACGTATAGTGAGAGGTTCAGTGTTTAGGCACGTATTCTCTTCACCCAGGGGACCGAAGTCGTACCTATAGGGCTAATACCGAGAGCGTTA
Source organism: Chondrus crispus (assembly GCF_000350225.1). Taxonomy (NCBI): domain Eukaryota; phylum Rhodophyta; class Florideophyceae; order Gigartinales; family Gigartinaceae; genus Chondrus; species Chondrus crispus. The sequence continues at coordinate 8,750 of NW_005178621.1, read as the reverse complement.
CCCACACCGCCGACGCACCTCCCGAAGGCAGAGTGCGGATCGACTAGACCAGTACACTGTGATCCTCCCCGAGGATCAGTAATTCGTCTCTCGACGATTCTTGGTCGGACCCTCGCTCAAGTCAGATTTCCAATGGCACCAGCCTTTCACCAAGAGCGAGGGTATGTTCCACTGAGGATTTGGCAGTGCGTTGGCCACTAGGGACTTTCTTCCTCCCGACTAGCGGAAGGCTCACCCACAGCTCACACAACGACTGCCACGACAAAGCAAAAAACTGAGAACTGACGGACCACTGAGGATTTGGCAGTGCGTTGGCCACTAGGGACTTTCTTCCTCCCGACAAGCGGAGGGCTCACCCACAGCTCACACAACGACCGCCACGACAAAGCTGCAAGACCACAAAGTTGATTTCCAAAAACTGGGAACTGACGGACCACCAAACTGAAAAATCGGCTGAAACGGTGCTGAAAACGACGGCGAAAACTGAAAAAACTGAAAAACCAAACTCGAAAGCGGAGACTGAAACTGATACCTTCTTCTTCTGCTTGACGAGCTGAACAAACTGCTACTTGAACGACGGCGAAACTCGAACTTGAACCAAAACGAAGACGACGATCAGCGTTGAACTGGGCCCATAACCTATAGAAAGGTCAGCGGGGCAGAGGGAAGAAGGATGGTTGAAGGTTGCTGGTGGTTGACGGGAAAAGAAGTTGATGCCATTTTACTCTTGGTCGCCAACTATTGGCGCTACTTATACTCTTCGAACTACATACAATACGAGCCATTAGGGCTGGTCACGTGACTCTCCTTCTTGCACTCGTTGATAATCAAGTGACTCTCCCTGTTGCACTCTCGGTTGATAATCAAGTGACTCTCCTACTTCCACTCTCGGTTGATAATCAAATGACTCTCCTTCTTGCACTCTCGGTTGATAATCAAGTGACTCTCCTACTTCCACTCTCCGTTGATAATCAAATGACTCTCCCTGTTGCACTCTCGGTTGATAATCAAGTGACTCTCCTACTTCCACTCTCGGTTGATAATCAAATGACTTTCCTACTTGCACTCTCTCTTGCTAATAATTTGGGACCGTTTGAGAGTCAATAATATCTGAATGTACTGTACTGTAGATTACAGATTTTACACTACGATTAATAACCACTGTGGCACATACGTCATACGTGTCACACACATGTCAAATCGAGAAAAATGAAACATGTTCAGAATGTACTGTAGAGTGCCACGAGGTACATAACTTACACGTGTCAACACCAAAATTGAAACATGCTCGGAAATGATAGGAAAGTGCAACCGTGTACAAATATGACACGTGTCCACTTTGAAGACCAAACATCCTGAGAATGCTCTTGCAAGCATTTTAGGTTTCGTCGACGTACACGTGTAATATATGTCAGGCTTGGAGCTTAGCATGTGGTCGAAGATTTCCAACATTCACAATAAGGAATATGAAGATAATCGTCAGTAACAGATTTTGGAATTATTGCTCTTAAGAACCACCAAAACGTGCAAAGACAATCACTTAGATGTGTAGGAAATGGAAAGAAACTCAAAACTTACTTTGCATGAGAGAACGAAGAAAAACCAAATGCGAGATTGACGACGACGGCGGTAGCGGGAGCGGAAACGAAGACGAAGACCAAAGACAGAGACAGCAGCAAGAACCACAGCAAGAACAAAAGCCAAACCAAGAACGAAGACAACGAAGACAGCGGGGACGATGACCAAAACCAATTCACACAAGAGAGCAAGAACGACAGCAGCAGCGAAAACCAAAACCAAGAACGACGGCAAGAACGAGAGCGACAACGACAGCGAGAAGACCAGCGGAAAGAACGACGAGAAACGGCAGCGAAAACGACAGCGACAACGACGGCAGAAACAACGGAACGAGAACGACAGACTCATGCAGTGAAACGATAGCGAGGGACTGTGCCCATAACCTAATGGTAGGTTCGGAGGGGCAAGGGAAAGAAGGAAGGCAGGTTGATGTGTGTGAGTGAAGGAGTTGGTGCCGAGGTTTACTTTGAAGCCGTTTTCCTGCAATACCTATACACTTGGAGTGCTACACTATCGCTCTACTCCGACTCCCAGTAAACCATACTCTACTATGCGCGACCAAGCGCGGTCCTCTTGTGGCCCGACCATACTGTTCGATTTCCACCTTACGAATCGATTCGTAACTATTAGCTCACAACTATTTCTACACATTCCAAATGACTGTAAACCATGGCCCTATGCATGCAACTGTTTCACACCTTACTAATCTGCATCCAGTCATGCCAGACTTCATTGTTGTGCAACGAACAACTTGGCAGTTGTCTATTTCCAACAACACAAACGTCTTTCATATCACAATCGCCATACGTATCCTTGTTTCTCACCTTACTAATTTCGCCAAGCACTGTCATATAATTATGGCAAGTTATAACAATGTGCATCCAGACTTTCTACACAACTCACATGAGAATACATGTAAATCACACGAGTACTGTCATGAACTTGCATCCAACGGCGCACCATGACGAGAGCACAGTGCAACGGCGCGTGCTCACGCAAGACTCGCATACAGCGTGACGCGTACACAGAATAATCGCACAACTGTATTCCTCTCGCGAGAAGTGCTTGTTGTACTTTTGATTCACATGTACTGTACTCGGACACGCGCAAGATCGCAAACAGTCTGACACTGTAAAACTGTAAACCCTCATGTGCATACACCTGGATGCGTGTACATGTGTACGTACACGAATCCACCTGGCGACGTGTACATGTGTACACGGCATACATGTGTCCCGCCCGGGGGCCCCATGCAATTACCCATTACAACCATGGCAAACCACTTGAAACCCCCAAAACAACGTAATTATGGCATATACAGGCCATTTAAAGTACATCACAAGGCCAATGACGCACACGTGGACAACGCCCGACCAATAGATTTGCAGCATTAGACCTAAGGGCCAATAGAATTGCAGTATTTCCTGTGTAGTCTATAGTGCTACGGGCCAAGGTTCCACTTGGCAAAACTATGCAAATTTGCATGACCCTCCGAGAGGCCACTTTCGTCCCCGGAACCCCAAAATCTGGGATTTTACACGTGTCATGTCGTGATATGGGTAAGAGCGCCCGGACCGTGCAGTCATGTACACGTGTCACTCGATTTTGCACTTTCCAGATAACAGCATGTGGTCGCACATTTTCAATAGCGACAAAATCGAGGGCGCGTGATTGTTGTCAACCGCAAGAGGAGACGAGGAGTGAGGAGGACTTCAGAGGTTTGGAGATGTCCTTACTAGAAATTTAACGGTTTAAGCCCCAGCCGCAGACGCGGTCATGGTGTCCACGTGTACCGAGAGCTGGTGAAATTTTGTTCGAGACGTCCACAATTCCGGCCTTTTTGAGAGGCGTACAGTTCGTCCACGAAAGGTTCACTTAGGACCATGTCCAAGGGCTCAAGCAGAAAAAAACTGCCAGACAGCTCGCTGCCGGCGACAGAGCTTCGGACGAGTCACTACAGGTCGTAAGAATTATTTATGACCCCGAACGAGGCCGGGGTCCCGTCAATAATGTCTATCGCTACTGTTGAGCTGGTCGCCAGGATGTTGGTCACAGACGTAAAACGTCATCAGCGATCCTTGAGGATCAAGGAGATGAAACGGGATAAATGGAGGAGCACAAATCGTATCGTATGAGACGCGCAAGCACGACGTGCGCTCGATTTCTGGGCGGTCGGTCGTTCATGCCCTGGACTATAACGGATGTGTCGGAACTCGCATACATTTTAGTTTCTCTTTTGCGAGGGGAATCCCTCCTACTTAGGGAGAAGCTGCGAATTCGCCAAGGGAAAGCTACCTGATAACCAAACGGGCATTGTTGACGAAGACATTGTCCGATCGCACCCCGTTCGCTCAAGCGTATATGGGTAATCTCTGTTGACATTGCTCGGGAAGTGGGAGACACTGTTCCCCTCCCCACAGTGGTGATTGTAGGAGAAACTATAACGACGTATATATACAGGTACACACTGCCGGTCGATGGATTTGACGTGTACGACGCTTTCGTAGGAGATGACTGCTTGCGCCGCTCAAAAAGGGTACACAAAAACGATGCGACAGTTTGTTTAAGGAAACGTTTTGCTCAGGGTGAGCACAAAGGACACGGAAAGTTCGTCGAAAACTACGAACGTTTTTCGTACTGCTAATTCTCAAGCCCCTAGTTGCCAAGGGGACGGAGGACTATAAATTATTCACTTTAGAGGGAAGTCTGCACCACGTCGCGTGCGCATGTAAGCGCGCTATGATTGAGATTTCCCCAAGACCGGTTGCCGGTTTGGCGACCAAGGAGAGGAAACCCCACATCAAGGGTTAATGTGGTTGTCGTCGACGGGATATTCAACGGCGGTATGGAAAACCGAAAAACCAAAAATGATGAGGGCAACCTTGGAGTCGCAACGAAGCAAATCGGTTGAGGAAGGGAAGGATTTTATTCTGTCTCACGGTCGTCGACCTCTGGCGGAGGAAACAGGAAAAAGAGAATGACATTGTGGATAAGGGGTGGAGGAGAAGGTAACAGGGATGCACGCGCCGTAGCAGACGTGACCACAAGAGAAGGAAAAGAGAAGGAAAGTGGAAAGAGGAAGATACGACCGCGGCGACGGGGCGTATACAAAAAAAAGAGAGAGAAAAAGAGGAGGAAGTAGCGAGGTGAAGAGAAGGAGGAAGGAGGTATAAGGGTGCCACCGTGATTATGACGGGGTGGGCATCAATGAGAAAAAGAGGAGGAAACGAAGGGACGAAGGAGCACGCAGGAAAATTCAATTTACGGATCAAAGGCGACATGAAGAGGTCGCAAATTCAGCGTCACGCAGGCAGGATAGAGATGCGACAAGCTATCACGAGGGAAGTGTCGAGCCCGTCAGCTCAGACGGGAGGGTTGCCAAAGGATTTGCCCTTTGGAAGTGATGACACGAGGCGAGCCAAATCTCGCAGGTCGTCAATCGAGGCTCCTTGCAGAGCCTCTCCCTCAACACCGTGAGCACGGAGCAAGGCACAGTATACGCTCGTGACGTCGTGGGTATTTTTGGAAATTGTTGGAGATGCGGGGGGGGAGATATCACTTCCCTCACCGACAATGTTTCGGTGTGGCCTGCCGAGGGAATTTTGACAGCTGAGGGCACCTTTGACGAGGATGGAGAGGCTAGGGCTGCGCGCGGGAAGCAGGGACAGCCGATCGAGGAGGAATTGGAGAGGAAGGACGGGAGCATACGTGAAGCTCCCGGGGGTCAGATGTGACGATGGGAGTATCGTCGGGAACCGGTGTTTGGTTTCCGAATCGACGGCTCGTTTGAGCTTCCCACGCTGAGGAGAGGGTCGATGACCAGGGGTTGAACCACACGAAGTCGCCCGCGGCTGGGTGGTTTCGACCAGGGGAGAAAGAGGGACGTTGGCGATTGAAGGATCGAGAGGAGTTTTGCGGAGGGACACAGTCCCAATCCACGCCCTCGATCGTATCAAGGAGGGAGCGTATTTCGCGATTGACATCAGAGCCACCCAGAGGGACAGAGAAGTCCAATAGACGCATTTGTGCTATCAGCTTCGCGGGGAGGTGCCACAGGCGCCAACAATCATAGGTCTCCCACAAGAGGCTCGCAGCTACTTTGACGCACCACTCTGTAAGGAAGACCACCCATAACCCGTGTTGCGGATCCCCAGGTAGCTGCCATAGTACGTGAGTATGGGTCCCATTTCGGCCCAAAAGCCTTGACTCACCTCGTACTGGCTCCACCATGAGGGGATGCGCTGGTAACGACTTGCATAATGCTGACGGGAAAACTCGCGCGCCTCTACCATTTGGTAGCCGATGAAGTACCCCGTATCAGACCGAATACGCCGTTCAAAGCGCACTGTGTTCTGAAAGAAGAAAATATTGTTTTAAATGACGGAAATTCGAAGGGATAATGGGTTCGGTCCAAAAGATGACATCGGATGTGACAGTATGTCGGTTTCGCCACAGGCGATCCGCCTCGGCGGCAGGGTCACCAAAGGTGATATCAATGAGATTGTCTAAGTAGAGGCGTTCGCCCTCTGTACGACAACGCCAAGTGTCGCAACCGTATGACGAGGGTATGAGGGTGTCGGAAATGGGGATGGCAAGTCGAGCGAATACGGCCTCCATAAATCGCAGGGAGAGAGTGAGACGGCCCCGTGGGGGAGGATGACGTAAGATGGAAGTCGGAATTGCTGTACGGGTTCGCCAGTCAAAGGAGCTGATAGCAAGCACAGGGAGATTACCGGGAAGCATGCCCGCGTCGTCGGCGAATTGGTGTTCGATTTTGGAAACGTCGCGAATACCCACGGAGGAGAACCACTGGGCCGAGGCAAATAAGGAACGATGTTCGTGCATGATTTTGTCCTGTAGCTCTTCGAGCGAGGGGTAGTGGCGGGCTACCCAAGAGGGATGATAACCTGGATGAAAGGCCGGGTCAGAGACGTCCGAATCAGGGGGACGTCGGGGTATAGGAGGGAGGTCCACGGAAGCGCGAGACTTGTTCGCGAAGCCGACACCGGTGCGTCCACGGGCAGTGTTTTCGCCGGCGAGCTCAGGAGGTGGAGGACACGTGGGATTCGTCTTGTCCTTGCTCATGCCGAGACCGTCGGTCAGGAATGGAAAAAAAGGGGGTCAAGAAGAGAAGAAGGAGTTGGAGATCAAGGAGTGTAGCCGATGTGCAAGGACGCTCAGAAGGGGGATATGTAGTGCAATACGCACATGGAAAGGGGGGTGAAAAGAAAGGAAAATATTTGGATATGAAAAATAGTCCGGGTTGGGGGACACACGTGTGAATAATTGCACAGTTTTAATTTTTAATTATTTTATTTTATTTAGTTAATTAGTTGGCGTTAATTTTGCTGACACTAAATTAGATCTAGGATCTAGCGCCGCGAGCTACTGTAGTGACTCCGGCGGGGCGATATATACCTTAGCTCTCTGACCACCAAGTCAGTAAAGGTAACCCGAGTTGTCGGAGTTGAATGTCGCCTTGGTCGAAGTCCGTCTCTACCAAGACGCTCCCTTTTACCTAAGCCTACGGCATCCTTTGCGCTCGGGGGTTCCCTTTTTCTTTTTCCTTTATTTCCCTATTCATTTCTACCTCTATCTCTATTTTTCCCCTAATTGTGTTGGTTCCACTGGAGTTGGTGGCGACCGATCCGGTGTAGGTGTTTTAGCCATCGGGCAACACGGCGTGTAGCGCTGCTACTGTTTCAAGTTCCGTCGGAAGGCCGTTGCAACGACGCCTCCGTCGAAGGTCTTACTGTATAAGACAGAGTTGGTACCACCTACGGCGATCGCGATCGCGCTGGTGAGGGTGTTTTTAGCCATCGGGCAACACGTCGGTAGTAGCGCTGCTACACGGTTACGATCCCGTCGGGTAGTGCTGAACAAGCCCCCGTCGAAGACCTTGAATTATACCCAAGGTGCTGAAGACGCTCGTCGAGCATTGGCCTTACAACCCAGCGAACCGCGGTTACATCCTCGTAGACAAGCCCAACCCGCACTCGCCGAGCGCTCAAGTCTTCACGAGTCTCTACCACCATTTTCCTCCCGGGCCGGGCATCTTTCCTTACCCCCCCCGTCGGAGTTGAGCTACCGTGGGCCGCAAGCCCACACAAGGGGAAAGGGAGTTGTAGCATAACCCCCCCCTGGGGCTTTAAATTAGATTAGATCAAGAACTAGATCAGCTACTGTAGAGCGACGAGCTCTACAGTACAACCGCGCGTGTCCATGTGTACACCACAGGGACAAGGGACACGCGCATACACGTGCACACGTGTACAGCGCGCGAACGAAGCGCGCACGCACCACGAGTAATACGTGTACTGTCAGCCTCGACATAGCTGACAGTATTACGGTGCAGGCCGACCTGCACTACAGTAGCCCACTACAGTACCTCGGTACTGTAGTGTTATGATAGATTGGTTTGTATATTAAATACGGAGCGGACCGGCGGCGGCGTAGGGGGACAAGCACGGGCTTGTCCGCAACCGACCGCCAAGGTCAGTCCACCCAGCTTATTCTAAACGTCGCCTCCGCTCTTCGCGCGCGTTTAGTCGGAGCCGAGCCGGAGTGGACGCGCAGCACGCGAGCGAGCACGGAACCGCCTCCGCCCGTCAGCACTGGTACGTCACCCAGTGCTGCTCCGGGGCGTCGAGGCGTCGATCCGCTCGTGCGTGCGCGCGTCCCTGCTCGCTCCCGCTCTACCACCGCTACCCGGGCCCGAGCCCGGTTCCGTAGCTGGTTGGCCCGCTTCACCCCTTCTCCGAACCGGGGTCTACAGGTCGAACTGCGCATACACCTCCAGTCGTCTGGGGGTGTTTATGCTACAGTGGTCTCCCGACCTAGAAGACCCCGAGATCTTTCCGAGAAGACTTTCTTTTTCCTCCGCGTCCGTACGCGTTGAGATGAGTCAAGAATACGCCACCTCGATCCGGTCCGAACCGGCGGATCCGAGGGCGGCCGCTTTGCACGCACCATCCCCGCCGTTCGGCGACGGCGACGCTGGTCTCCGAGACCGCGAACCGTCGCCCGAGTCCCCCGAAGGACAAGCGGCTGCGATGTTCGATCGCATAGCTGACTACATCGAGGAAGTCCGTACTTCACTCCGTATAGACGTGACGGACGCCGTCTACTCGCGATGTATGGACGAGCTCCGCTCCCTACGTGAAGGGAGGTTC
>NW_005178620.1:350828-358392 GCF_000350225.1 Chondrus crispus | reverse complement strand
CGGTGCCAGCACTCGAGCACGCGGACATTTGGCATGAATGGATTGGTTGAACGGGAGTAAAAGCATTTCCAATAATTTTTTCTCAGGCGTTCACCTGCGCGGCCGCGCGCGCGGCAACAGGGCCGAATCTTTGGCGGAGCGGGGGGGGGAATATTCACGTCGCGCGCCCCCGCTCCAATGTGCGGCGCCCAATCGACGCGCCTCGTTCGCGTCCTTTCAAAATTGCCCGCCACCGGTTGGCCGCCCTCCGGTATCAGCCGCCCGCCGTCCGCCGCCCCCGCCCGTGGCCCGAACCACGCCCCTTCCGTCCGCTGCTCGCGCACCGCGGCTGCAGGCCGCGCCCCGCGCAAAAACAAAAGGGAGATTTTGCGTCCACCAATACCCACCTGATCGCCCCCCTGAACGCAACATTATCTCAAAACAAAAAGACGTGCAACAAAATGACATGCCGACCCCCAGGATCGAACTGGGGACCTCAAGAACTTCAGTCTTGCGCTCTCCCAACTGAGCTAAGTCGGCTACGTGCACCTCGGGTCATGCACAGCTATTTATTTCGTAACATGTACTTCACAGGCTGTACACGTGGCGGCCCTTTTTTTTGCTAATTTTTTCCAATGTTGTCTACCAGCTTCCCGGCATTCCCGCATATGTATAGCGTCGCGAAGCCGCGGGCCTTCTTGCGAGGAGCAATCCCCTTACAAAAGGGCTTGCTCCTCCTGTATGGAAACGCCGTCCCTCTCGCAAACGCAAAACCAAAGTCCCACGCTCGAGTGGCCAGGGCGTCTCCCGCCGGCTGCGACCCTGCCTACCGTCTACAACAAAACTGTGAGCATCTTTATTCCGCCGCCGCGCGGGGGCAGGGCATCTCCCGCGGACACCCCAGCTGCGGTCCTCTCTACTACAACAAAACTGTGAGCATCTTTACTTGTCCGCCGCGCGAAAGCGCGACACAAAAAACTCCCTTCTCTCCACCGTCCCCGAAGCCCCGCCCTCGTTCGTGCGCATGCGCATGGTCCCGCGCCTGGTCCCGCGCCCCCCGCCGCTACTTCTGCCCGGGAATGCCGCACGAGAAGCTGTCGATCATTTGCTTGCCGTCGGCGAGCTCCTTCTTGACGCGCGCTTTGCCCCACCCGAGCTCCTTGGCCATCACGTCGACGACGTGCGGCAGCGCGGCGAGCGCGCCCTTGGTGTCGAGGAACACCAGCCGCGACCTGCGCGCGAGGAAGTCCATCGCCGTCACGCAGTACTCGTGCTCGATGCAGTACACGATCTCGGCCTCGATGAACGGGTACCCGGCCACGAGCCGCGTGCCGAGCCCCTTCTCGGCGAGCTCGGCCACCTTGTACGCCTGGTCCCCGTACGCCCGCGCGAGGTGCTTGGCGCACTCCACGTCCAGCTGCGGCCGCGCCACGGCCGTGCGCGCCGTCTCTCCCTTGGACCCCATCTCGTACCGCTGCGTCAGGAACGTGAAGTACGACTCGTCCCACTTGTGCCCGCCGACCAGCTGCACGAACGGCGTCTTGCACCGCGTCGCCTTCTCTTGCAGCCCGCCCACCTCGATCGCCTTGTCCACAGCCGCCTCGCCCATCGCCCGCTGCGTCGTCCACTTGCCACCCGTGATCGTTACCACCTTCTCCGGTGACACGTGTACCGCGTGCTCCCGCAGGATGTTCTGCGTGTTCCCCGCCTCCGCGTCCGGGTTCACGGCCAGTGGCCGGATCCCCGACCACGCGCTCTGCACGTCCGACGCCCGCACCTCGATCCGCAGGTAGTCGGACAAAGCGTCCAGAATAAACGCTACCTCGTCCGTGTGAGGTTTGGGAAACGCCGTGATCTCCGTGTTACTGTCCGTCGTCCCCGCGATCGTCCTCCCCAGCCACGGCAGCATAAACACTACGCGTCCGTCCTTTGTCTTGGGCACGATCAGCCCCATGCCCTCCGGCGAGTAGTAGTCCGGCAGCGTAATGTGCACGCCCGCGGACGGCACGATCATCGGGTTGACCTTGTCATCCTCCATCCTTCTTACACCGTCAGTGAACGGCCCCGTGGCATTGATCACCACCTTGGCATACACGTCAAACTCTTCGCCATTACACACGTCCCGACACTTGACACCCACCACCTTGCCCTCCGCCTTGATCAAGTCCACCACCTCGGTATGGTTGGCTACAGCCGCGCCGTACATCGCGGCCGTCACAGCGACCGACACATTAAACCTCGCATCATCCATCTGCCCATCATAATACATGATACTCCCTCTCAATTTCTGCCCCCCGGAGCTCTTCGAAAGCGTCGGGAACTGCCGCATAGCCTCATTCGCGCTAACAAACTTGCTCATATACAGCAACCCATTCCCTGCAGCGGCGATCAAGTCATACGCCTTCAACCCGACCCAATAAAACGGGACCTCCCACAACTTATAGCACGGCAGCAAGGTCGGCAACGGCTGCGTCAAATGCGGGGCCTGCTTGAGCATGATGGCCCTCTCCCTGAGGGCCTCGAAGACCAGCTTGAGCTGGCCGGGGTCGAGCTGGAAGAAGGCCTTCTCCAGGTACCTGACGCCGCCGTGGATGAGCTTAGTCGAGCGCGAGCTTGTGCCGGACGCGAAGTCGTCACGCTCGACCAGGCCGACGGTGAGGTCGCGCAGCGTGGCGTCCAGCGCGGACGCGGCGCCGGTCGCGCCGCCGCCCACGATGAACACGTCCAGCTGCGTGGCCGGCGTCGACGCGGCTTTCAGCTTGGCCAGCTGCACCGCGCGCGCGGGCGCGGCCTCGAGCCCGCCGTGCGCGAGCGCCGCGCGATCCGCCGCCGACGGGCGCGCGGGCGCCGTGTATGCCGTGATGCCCAGGAAGACGCCGCCCAGGACGCCGCCCGTTGCCGCGAGACGGCGGACGGTTTTGGACATGGTTGGGGTGAGGGCAAGCGGATTGAGAGGAGGAGGTGAGAGAGAGGGAGGGGGTGGGGGAGAAGTGAGGGAGGGGGTTGGAGCGTAAGCAATGTGTTTGAAGGTGAATGATGCGGGGCTGTGGATCGAATTGAGAGGTAATGTGAGAGGTATGTCGGCGATGGATGTTGACGCGAATAATGTCGCGGGGGCGGCAGCAGGAAGGGTACGATTGTACACGTGTCGGTGGGTGACGTTATGGAGGAACGACGGCCGTTCCATCGCGATCGGCACAGCGGATCGCGATGTGGGCGACGCAGCAGTGATGGCGGAGAGCGGGACTGCGCGTGTGCTGGCAGACACGTTGCGGCGAACCGTGCCCTCTCACGCAGTCGCGCCAAAATTTCTCCAGGGACAACCGAGAATGATGTTCCCTTTTTTAACAAAGCCACTCCTCTTCCTTGCACCGCTGCCGTGCCCCGCTAACCTCGTTATTGTAGCGTAGTAACCAGCGTTTAAAATGTAGCCTCATCCGCAAAAACAACATCGCACGCAAATTCCCATCACCGATTCCTATGCCATTGCCTTCCCCACATGTACACCTGTGGTCTCTGGCATTTACACTTTCTAACCTTCTGCTTACAAATCCCCTCGCTCTACCCTCCAAATGTCTCCCACCGGGCTGTACAGTGACATCCCTCTCAATGGAAGCAACACCTAACAGCCGTCCCATTCCTTGCCCCAAAAAAACCACCAAACATCCAAGACTTGAATATTCTGTAAAATCCATTCCACAAACATCTAAAGGAAATAGTCAGGGCTGCGTCGAGAAACATGATCTTCCCCGCGTCGTGGCGCTGGGTCAAATTGCAAAAACGTGTAGTTCTTGTTCTCTGTGTGTTTCGTATTTCCAAAATGCAGACAAAAACAAAACAATCGTTAGCAAACTCCAAAACCGAACCGTCGCGACAGTGTAAAGAATTTCCGCAATAATAACTCACCGTCAAGTTCCATGATAGCCGCCTGGTTCCCGCAGCGATAACAGTAGTTGGGCGCTGAGAAAATGGTCACCACATTCCTTTCATGGCACCAATTGTACCCTTCCATCACCAATTGATGAGCCCTAGCAATTAACGTGATTGCGTTAGTGTGGTTGAACTGATCCGAAATGTCCTGCCCAAAAGTGTACCCCGCCCCCCTAGGCGAAATACCCCATCCGCATCGATCGTCCGGATCAGACCATAACAAGTCACACATCGGGCCCTCGTGCGGCACTTCCTGCACACGGTCCAGGTTGCGGATCTGTTCCAGCGTGTCGATACTTGGCGAAAGGCCTCCGTGCAAGCAGAAAATGCTCACTTCCACAAGTGCCGTCAAAGGCAAGTAGTCAAACATGTCCGTAAAGAACTTCCACACGTTAGCATTCCCGTACTTTCGGAGGCACTCATCGTAGAAACCGTACACCTGCGTGATTTGACGGCTCTCGTGGTTGCCGCGCAGGATCGTCACCCGGTTTGGATACCGCACTTTGAGGCACACAAGTGCCGTCACAGTTTCCACTGAATAGTATCCACGATCCACGTAATCCCCCATAAATAAGTAGTTGGTATCCGGACAAGTTCCTCCAATACGGACTACAATCACAGGCACGCAACGAAAACAAGCAAACAAGCAAACAAGCAAACAAATAACACACAACCACACATGTTAGAATAATCTGACGTGCAGTACGTCGTGGGCAAGCACGAAATCTCTAACCCGCTCAAAACGGAAAACGTACACAACTCGAGAAGATCATGATATTGCCCATGAATATCGCCGCTGACAGTGACCGGGCAATTCACGGCCTGCACGTTGCTCTCCTTCATCAAGATTTCTCTCGCCTTCTCACACAAGCCCTTCACTTCGTCCTCGGAGAGGGGCTTACAATTCTCGGACAGCAGCTGGCTCATATAGCGATCGAGATCGCCGCGCGAAAGCTGGGGCGTGGGGGTTGCAGCGGCGGGCGGGGCCGCGGCCGGGACGGGCGCGGCGGTCGGGGGAGCGGCGGCCGGCGTCCCGGTAGCGGGGGCCGTCTCGTCGGACGCGGACATGACGCGTGGAAAGAGTGGCCGATTCGGCGGGGTTGCGCGGCGCCGAGTTTGCGGCACACGCGAGGCGGATGAGGAGGTGGGGCGGGACGCGGCGAGCGGTCCGGAAGCGGGCGGGGAGGGGGTACGAATGAGGCTGAAGTGGAATCGAGTCGGGGCGGCGAGGTGTCTGGCTGGAGGAGGGGGGTCGTACGAGGGAAGAGGGGGGGGGGGTGGCGAGTTGCGGGGCGGAATGTGAATAATTTGGGCCTTGGGAGAGGTGATGTCAACAGCGTTGCTGGGGTGTAGCAGGCGGCAAAGGTTTCGGCTCCCGCGCGACGGGCCAAATGACGTTCACCAAGAGACACGTGTCCACATGTACACCTGGCAGATGAACTTCTACAGTATATTGAAATGTACTGTACCGGATAAACACCGAATCTGTTGAGGCTCATTTCTTTGTACAGTAACACGCAGGTAAGAGAGTCGTTCTATGGCCTCTGTTTCTTCCGTTTGCTCGACATCCATGGCAACAACTGGCCTAGCTCCAGCATCAACAACTCCAGCAGAAACCGGTATAAAGTTTGCAAACTAAAACTATTGTGAACGGATTCCTCCAGACAAACGTCCACAGAAACCGCTTCCTTGTACCCTTGATTCTATCCGGTGCTGGGCACGTTCTTGCATTCCTTCTGTTTTTATTTCACGACATGTGCAAATAAACCAACATTCAAGGGTTTGAACGTAATCTATGTTCTTGGCTTTCGTGAGAAGAATATAGAGGGGGCTATAGAATTTGGACGAAACTCATGCACGAGTTAGCTTGAAACGGGGCCAAATATCCATGATGCGCGCACGACACTCGGCTCCGCAACACTCGGCTCCGCAAACACCTCGGACCTTCTGCAAGTGACATTGCAAAGCAGCTAACATGAACCACAGCCATTGTTGTGACATTCAGCGACTCCGAAAATCATAAAAAGTATATATTCGATTCCCTTGCGTAGTAGAGAGTATATGTGTGTCCGTGTTTTGTGAGCTGGCACCGAAATGCATATGACATAAAACTGTCTGAGACAGGCACAATCATGCAATGCAAATGCACCCTCAGTATGGGTCTCAGAACGCCTGCGCACTGATCACAGTTGATGAAGTAGGTACGATTGTGCGATTGTGCTTGTGCACATACAATTACATCGGCAGCCGTGCGACGAGCAAACTGGCTGTTTGTGTAGGCTGTTTGTGTAGGCACAAAACCCTCCTACTCTCAATCAAAATGGATGTATTTGGGCATACACAAAATGTGCATATGTCTTTCAGAGTCGCCCATTGATTACGTTTAGACTAGAAAATTCGTTTGCAGTCGCAGTGTCACTCGTTCACAAGGACTCGCAGTGGATCGGTATCTCCACTCTTTATTAAATATCCCAACAATTAACTACAACGCACTTTGGGGAATTATCGCTTATGCAATACACGTACGAGACTTCGAGCTTGTTCAGACCGCAGTGATACAACTCCTGTCGAAAACGATAGCAAAAAGAACAAGAAGAAACTCAGCAGTTAGCGAAACAGTACAAACGATAGCAAAAAAAAGAGACACAGTGATGCCGTCACGGGAACGTAAACCAACTAATATCTTGGACTTCCATGTCTTCATTCTTTCCATGGCATCTAGGGCTTCCATGTCTTTAATTCGAGGCATCTCGGGCTTCCATGTGTTATATATTTCCAGGCTTCAATCTTTCCAAAGCATGGCGTTGGTGGGAACGAGTCAGCCGGGAGTCGAACCCAGAATGCAAAGCGCACAGCCGTAGACACGTGCTAGCATTGCAACCGTGACCTGACTGGGGTAAGTCCCCACCTCGGCGACACCCATAGGACTCGGTTAGAGCCCTAATTTTGCTTCACAGCAAAACAAACCTCAATACCCAATAAGGCCTATTGATTCGAGGCCTTTGGCTGTAACCAGCCAACCATCGTCGTTTCCGACTAGGTTACTCATCCTTTCGGACGAGATTTTTTGCTTGAACACAATGGCACAAGCGGTTTTAGGTCCCTTCAGACTACCTGTCATTCAAGACAGCGTCAGGGAAGGTCGCCGCCATGAAGGTCCAGATCGAGCTCCGCACCTCGCCGAGTGATACAGGGGGCTTCATGGCGTGGCAGTACACCCCGAATTTTGCACACACCTCGTGATGTATCCAGGGAGACGCCTTTTTTGAATCGTGCGGTCACATAAGCACGGCGCCAATGGCGCCGACCCAAGCCGCACGAAACTGAGCAACGCAACGCAACCTCGCAGCGCAACCTCGCAGCGCAACCTCGCAGCGCAACCTCGCAGCGCAACCTCGCAGTAGGCCAGCTCGCTCCGGCAGCTCGCCGAAGCGGTCACCCGCGTCGAATCTCACCACAAGAGATTTCCTCTTTTCATTACACCTGTACAGCGCAAAAAAAAAGAGGAAACGAATCGTGAGTAGTCAGATAACGCGCGGTTCGCTGAGCCCATGACAATAAAGGAAGGCAGTGCTCCATGGCCTCGAACGTGTGTTCGAGGGCATGGAGCACTGCCTTCCTCAAGTGTAGTTTGCGGGGCTGCCGGGGGGAGGCC
>NW_005178620.1:292304-350728 GCF_000350225.1 Chondrus crispus | reverse complement strand
GGGGTGGTTGGGGGCGGGGTGGGGGGGGGGGGGGGGGGCGGGAGGAATGGGAGAACAATAGACACGTCGGTGTTTCTATTGTACATCTGGGCGATGTGCCAAGCAAGTGCAAATTTGGAGACTTGTGCAGTGACTGCGAAGCGTCCCATCCTTTTCACGTGTGGTACGCGTATTGGCTGTGGCATTTACGATTCAGTGTCGGGTTTCGAGCGAGTTGCGTTTGGATCGCTTTCTTGATCAGAGGGCAATTGCAAAAATTGCAATTAGAAATCTCTCATTTTTTCCCTCACACGTAATCTATGGCATACAGTGTGGCCCGCTACCATTGCTCTCTTATCACTATCATATCATCATTACATTATCATTAGATTCGTGTCTTCGAGATGCCTCTCCGGCACATGCACATCGTGATTTCGTACAGTGGTTGGCTGTGAGATCCTTCCTTTCCACGCCCTCTTTCAATGTTTTCGGGTGCATAGGCGATTGTTTCAAACCTTGCATCACCTGCGCTTCTGGAAGATTGCATGAAAATCAGCTATTACTTGAATGTGAATCTAGGCGTACGCCTCGATTCTATAGACGTCATCTATCATCTATGATAGACATGCACATGGCATGGAGATGGACCAGTGGCAGCGGACATTCGTTTTGTCAGCGAGCTAAGTAAGGTATACGGGGAGATATACAAGTCTGATGAGCTTACGGTAGGCCTGTTTCCTTTTATTTCCCAGCAAATCACCCAACTTGTATCATTATCTCAACTTCGCAGTTGAGATGGTGATACAAGTTGGTCAGGGGTTGAAGGGTTGTGGATTCTCTTCTTTTGCTTTGTTTTGAGTTGGTTTTTGTGTTTGTGTCGACTAACGGCATGCAGTCTAGAACAAATAAGATGAAGGCGCAGTTGTTATCGGACTTTGTCAAGTTGAGCATCTCTGCAAATGCAGATGTTGAAAACGATGTTACTGGAGACGGATGAAGGAATGGCACAGGCACAGGCGACTTTGCCCCGTCGACATTTGAAAGTAAGTTCCGTCGTCCAGGTTGTGAAACTTTTTACGTGGAAAACTCACATGCCCCCAGTTTTCGGTATGCTCTGAGTTTTGCTCTGAGTTTTACCAGACGCGTTTAGATCCGTATAAATCCGAGCAAACACGGCACCAAAACACGCGTTTTCGTGACTTTACGGACAACTAAGGTTGTCTTATTGAATAAAAAAGTCACAAGGCAGAATAAAGCTGCTCGCAGCTTGCTCGCACGAGCATCGGATCAAAGCAATGACTCATCCAATCATCTCCCTCCACCTTGCACACTACGAACACCGTCCCTCTGACCGGGCCACCATCGACCAGCAACCGCCCAGCCGCCCTGTGATTGGTTATGTCCTTTCTCTTCCGTTCTCGTCCGTTCTCGTCCGTTCTCGTCCGTTCCCGTCCCCCTCGCACCTGAAGCATCCTTTCGCAATCTCTGCCGTGCGCTTCCCATCCCATCCTCCCATGTGTATTATCTCCCCCGCGCCCAGGGACCAAATCACTGCCACACTACTCCCCGCATTACTCACTGGCAATGCAATCCCTATTCATCCTCCCTGCCCAGCAGTTTCACCACTCCTCCACGCGCGCCACCCGCCACCGCCAGCCGGCCTGCCACCGCCCCCGCTGCCTATTCGCATTCCAACGTTCAAGAACGTGTCAAGAGTAACGATCATGCCCGTCATTTTTGCATCTGGGGCAACAGGAAGACCTTTGTTTATTTTTAAAGGTACCAGAATTCTGCATAGAGAGATTGAGAGTAATGAAGGACTTTTGAAGCAGTCAGTCGCAGATTGCCTTCTCCGCAACGCGTTGGTCACTAAAAGAGAAGAATTGGCAGGCGTAGATAAATCTGATTTCGCGCGGTGGGCAGAGATGTTCGTGCAAGACATTTCTCACCTTACCAGGCAAGGACGAAAAGTTTTGCTCTTGTATGACAGTTACCGCAGCCACATGAGCCTTAAAGATTTGACGATTTTACGAAATGGGAATGTGGTTGCCTACTGTCCACCTTCACACACGAGTGGGAAGACACAGCCACTAGATCTGACAGTTTTTGCCTCATTCAAGCATAATATTGCCGCCTGTATCCAGCAGATATCTCTCGTCCAACAAACAGAGCCCTATGATGGATTCTATTTTTGCACTATCTTGCGCCACGCTTACGAAAAGTCTTTCGCGCGCGCAAATATTACTGCTGGGTTTGAGAGAGCTGGATTGTGGCCCATCAATCCTGCTAAACTACTGTACTCCCCAAAACCGGATGGACGCTGCAAAGGGAAAATGCTTTCTGTAGACGAAATGCTACATTTACTAGAACAGAAGCGTATTACCTGCGGGAACGATATCGGTATACAACCAGTGGTGTCGAAGAGAGGGTTTTTGAACACCTCAAAAGGTCTGACGTTGACAAGTGACGCCGCCATGCGGATGATTGAGGGAGAGGAGCGCGCGAAGTGCGTTAAATTTGAGAATACGCAGCGGAAGAAGGCGAAAGCGAACGCGAAGTGAGCGTTTGAAGCGGCTATGCGAAAGCAAGCTCGGTATGATGCCGAACTTGCTAACGCACGCCGTCGCGCCTCACTTTACGGCGAACCGTTTGTCGTGCCTCGACCTTTGCGCATACGTCGTGCTCTTGCTGCGAAGAAAGCAGCTGATAGAAGGGATGCTGCTTCTGCGCTTGCGTCCCTAATGTGCAACTGACCAGCGGCATGGTCAGCTACAGATTCGTGCTCTGATAGATATTTGAAGTAAATTTTTTGTGCATTGCTGTTTCTAAATTTGTTCCACATCACGACCGATTTGCGTCATTCTTGAGGCTGTAATCGTACGTGTTGCGATTCATAATTTAAGTTCTTTGCAGTATGTGTACGATGATACTGTATGCGTTGTCACACGGGGCCAGAGGGCCGATATCAGCTCGAGTGTGCCCCATGTGACAACAAACTTGTCTCTCGGCCCACGCCCGAGGAAAGTATATTTTTCCCAACTAAATAAAAAACCCACAAGTCGAATCTATCTCCGTCGAGATCGTCTCCGCACACCCCCTATTACCAATCCTGTTTCGTTTCATCCTGTGGTGCAAGGAACGATACCTCGTTTATTGTCCGCTCCAAGCCGGATCGCCCTAAGAGGCAGACGCCGTCGTCGCGTGACGAGCGGCATGTGTGCATGTGTTAGGTGGACACGTATGGCTGACTATGGCTATCATGACACATCCGTATCGAAGGCACCCTAGGGCAACCTTCGACGTTATCGTCGTTTCGAAAGTTGCCCTCTAGGGCACCGTTCATAACATGCAGTCATTCTCAAGAATTACATTTCAGAGATCGTTCTGGAGGAGAAGCAGAAGCAGATGCGTCTCCATAAAAAGAACTGGGAGTACCCTTCTCACCGGCTCAATTTGGGCCGGTTTAGAATTTTCAAAAAATCGGTCATTTTACCCAGTACTGGCCTGTTTCCCGGTACCAAAACTTTTTTGGTTGGCGGCCCTCCAGGCCATCCGGATCAATTCGGGCCACCTCCCCGCGGCACTTTCACCGCAGTTGCGCCCGGCCGAGCAACGTTGGCGCCGCGGAGTCGTGCCGATCTCCACGAGAACTCCCTTTGTTCCCCTGCAACCCAACCGCCGATCGCCGTGGCCACTGTTTTAGGGAAACATCATCAAGAGAGACCCAAAAACTACTCTCTAAGTTACGCGCAATGCCATAGCCCTTGACAGGCGCCCTGTTTTCTTTTTCACAATTCAAATTGCTCGACGAAGCACGACTGCGACATTCGAAAGCCTTTGAGCTTACGTCTTCCACATGCCATACATATTTAAAGTTGTATTTGGCGTGAGAGACTTTCGAGGTCAACACTGCCGCTGCTTGCATTTTGCCACCTTTTTGCGTCCTCATCGATTCATAACCGCCATTTTGGAGCTCGTATCTCGCTCATCGGAATGTTTTGAACTCGATTATCTGACCGAAGGACACAAGATACCTTTGCAAGCGCTTGTGACGCTGGTATCCTACCGTCTGTTAACGCATGAATTTTAGATTGCAGTCTCATGTTGGTGACCCGTGCGGCCACGTTTGCTCTTTGCCCCATCAAAACACGCTCCTCACTGCAAGGAGCATCCTCATACTCTCCTGTGGACCCATTTGCGGACCCTTAAAATGTCGCGAAATGGAAAAATCGATAGTTCATAGGCCACAAGCCACATTTCATGAATGAGGCCCGGGCATCCTCCGGTGAAATGGACTGGTATCCGGCCACGGCCAGTTTGATCTTGTACGCAGTATTTGCCCACGACAAATGGCTCATAGACAGAAGATGGTCTCGTTTTTCTCTAACTGTGCGCTGGAATGATGGATTGACGAATTGATCACAGGGTTGGAGAATATGCGTTGTGTTTGCCGGAGCTATTTTGGCGTGCACTGTGCTCATAACAGCATTATCAACAGCAAATCCACGCCGCGCGGGATGAAGCGTTCTGTCGACTAAAAGGCGTTCCTCGTCTGCCGATAACACTGTCGTGCGGCCAGCATGATTGCGTTCTGGATCTAGCAATTTTTTTAGCTCGTCCGTCTCTGAGCTTTCGTACGTCTTTTTTATTCGCGTGGCTGTTGTGCGGGACACGCCTGTGTCTCGGGATGCTTTGCGTGTGATTTCACCTCTTTGGATTAACGAAAGAAGCATGGCGCGGCGAGCACCCTCCTCTCTTCTTTTCGCGATTCTTTTCTTGTGTGTGAGAGTTTGCCCTCTTATTGACGGTGGCATACTGCCACCGTCGAGTCGAACGTCGCTTACAGAGAAGGAGGGAGGGCTTCGCTGTCGGAGTGCGCCGTATGAGTTGGTGCGATGGACTGTGGGGATTTTGGGAAGGCGGGGAGGGCAGAGGCTCGTGATTTGGAAGTGGCCCTAATTGAGCCGTGGCCCAAATTAAGCCAAGCCGGTGAGAAGGGTACTGCCTTTTCTGCTGTCTCATTTGTGTTATTTTCGTGCGCAGATAAATAGAGACTTTACGCACCACGGTTTTCTAGCATGGCTTTCCAAGCTCTTTTAAGGCAGCGGTGTCATGTGCATATTTGACGGTCGTTTTTTCTACCTCACGTGTATGTGATGTGAGTGGCATTGATGCGCCTCTCGTAGGAAAACCATTTTACCTTCACAGGCCTGAGAGCTCCCTTGTCTACCGCTGAGGAGACATACGCACCGTGACAGCGGGGACAAACGGGGGCTAACTCAAAAGGGCGCTTAGTGGGGTTGAGCGCAGTGCAAAAATTGCGGATGTCTGCACTACTGCCGAAAATGTATGCACCACAGTGCAGAGTCTGCACTGTGGTGCACTTGTTGGATTGATTATTGTTTGCACTGCAGACAATAATCAATCCAACAAGTTTACTCGAACCCACTGTAATTACGATGGCTGACAGTCGCGGTAGCAGCCGGGAGACAAGCATATTGTCTCCTGGCTTAAATCATGCGGACACGCCGCCTCGTGCTGCGATATGATGCCCTCGGCAAGCCTCGGTGCTCATACCTGCACTCGGAGAGTGTCTGCACTCGTAGCCAGTAGACAACCCTGTTGTGACTACAGTGCCTCCTACGATATAGTGCTATAGCGTGACATACCTCTAGCTATGGCACTATTGGGGGGATGGCACTATAGAAAGGAGGCTCAAATATATATACGGGTCATTCTGAGATTGTCCCCCTACTGAGGGTGTGTCTTAACAGGCTAGTTTTTGCTTGCCTTGCCCGGTTTTGCCAGGAATATTTTAAAATTCTTAACAAATACGGAGTGCTCCTGACGCCGTCTAGCTGACAGAGTCTGACGGAAGGCTGTAATAAATCTGACAGGCGTCTGTATTGCTGCCAGAAGCACACGACTACTGCGTGGCAGATCCCCATCGTAACTCCCATGGATACACAACGTGGTCCAACCCCGGTCGTACTTAATTCCCCTCCCGACGTCCCCATGTTCTCATGATCATGGCACAGCGACAGGAGAAAAATGTAGCAGGATTACGTGTCGCTCATCATTGCCAACTGATTTTTCAAAATGGCACCACCTGCGCCAAGCCGCTTGCGTCGAGTATCTCGAAAAATTGCACACAACCGTAAGACAAATAACACTGTAGTTTCAGCTGTTGCAGTTATTATAGCTATCATATCTCTACATGGAGCCATCAAATGCTGTCCGCACAAGGAAAGGAGACTTGTCAAGCCAAAGGATTTGCGACAAGGGTGGAGTTTCGGGAAAAGCAATCGGATGTTTAATGACTTCGAATTTTCGAAAGCGTACCGCATGGACAGGCACTCCTTCGAGCGACTTTGGTTTCTCGTTCACCATCGGCTGCAACAGGAGGACTGCATGGCGCGAAGAGCTGGTCGAGAGCCTGTTTCGCCCCGCGCAAGGCTTGGAATTTTGCTACGACTGATGGCAGGTGATTCGGCGTATAGCTGCATGTCCGCATTTGAGGTCGAGCGCAGTACGGTGTATCATATTTTTCGAGAGACCAGAAAGGCTCTGAACGAAGAATTGGGTCTTCCCGGCTTACCAGATTCTTATGACGGACTAAAGAAGATGGCAGACGATTTCCAGACCTCAAGGTATCCCTGGAACCCGCTACCGGGGTGCGTCGGTGCACTGGACGGCATTTCGATTAAAATTCGCAAGCCGTCTCGTGATGAACACCCTGCTACCTTTTATTGCCGGAAGGGTTACTATGCGATTCCTGTCCAAGCGGCGGTCGATTCTAACTACCGATTCTTGTGCTTTTCTGCAGTTTGTCGTGGGTCGACGCACGACTCGCTAGCTCACGCTGTATCGTCTTTGGGACGATACTTGGAAACCGGCACGCTGCGAGCGGAATTTTGGATCGCTGGGGACGAGGCATATGTGTGCAGTATTTCTCTTATTACACCTATTGCGTCCTCTCAAGCGACGGATGTGGAGGATGCATTTAATTTCTTCCATCCTTCCCTCAGGATGCACGTGGAACAGTCTTTCGGTATGTTAGTCAACAAGTTCAAACTTTTGAAGCGCCTAGAGTGCAGCGTCAACGATTCTGCGGAGATAATCGGCCTTGCAATGAAACTTCATAATTTTTGTCTCAAGAACAAGGATGGCGCGCGTCTGGCAGTACGTCGCACTGTTGGAGAGTTGCACGAAGAACGGAGAATAAAGGAGGCAGGCAACAGATGGTACGAGATCAGCAAACAACATCACAAACAGATTGTCAACCGCAGGGGATCTAGACAAACGAAGAAGAGAAAAGAACTTGTAGAAGTCATTGCGCGTGGAGATTATCGGCGTCCAACAGCGCGCCCTATGCGTGTGCCGCAAGCTTTACTGCAAGATTTGCAGTAATATAAATCTAGAAGGCGTTGAGACCACAAAAGAGGTGGGATGAGGCTTTGGACGTGGTGGCCTGTATCGGCTAGGGGCTGCAAGTCCGTTGCAGTAAGGTGCTGGGAACGCGGAGCGTGAGCGAGGCCGTGAGTAAACTAAGCTTCTGTTCTGTATTTGGACAGGTTCGTCGTTTTCCCCTACTGTTCCAAGACAAAGCTCTCCTTTCGACCATTCCGGACAAAAGATTTCGATATCCGAAGGATGCCAGCCTGTTAACTTGTATTCTACGGACAATCGCAGCTCTGACGGCGGAGGGGTGACAGGTGTGACTGAACACCACAGCATGGCGGTGGATAAAAGTAAGCGAAGTGGCGATGAGAGTAACAATTTGGAGGCGGTGCCGGCGAAGCGGCTTAGAGAGTACGGAATTATTTCGAAAGATCCATAGCAGACCGCGCATATCTTACAAGCGCGCTAAGCTCCAGTCCAGGTCGGTCGACTGTAACAGTGATTGGTTATTAAAAAGATTTTTCCTTCTTAAAAAGAACTGCGTTTGAATATTGCCTAAGCCGAATTTAAGCCTATTTATGGCTTTTAGACATAGGTCGCCAATTCGGGAAAGTATATTTATTCTTTGCGCACTGCAGCAAAGTGTGTAATTTTTGTGAAACTGTGAAATTCACGGTTTCAAAGAGTGAATAATTCCTTGGAGTCATGATGTAGATCAATCTCCTCTACCTTTATGTCGATGAACTACAGATTCGACAATCTTGACCCATGAAGTGCGGAGGCAATGTTGCAGAAAGAGATTGCATATAGCTGGCATTTCAGAGATGCCAGCTATATGCAATCTCGCAGTCAGTCGAGCACATGATGCTCGGCAAGCGCTCGAGGAGGTGCTACACGGCAGTCCGATGGAGGTCTTGATGGGGCAAAAACTCCTTTACGTTCGACCGCGAGGGGTGCACAAAGGAGCAGCAGTGGCTGAAGTTTTGAGACGCTTCGATGTCGAGGGTGAGGCGCCGGACTGGGTTTGTTCTATTGGTGACGACCTAACCGATGAAGACATGTTTAAATAAATATATCGCAATGCTGACGGGAAGAATATTAGTGTTCACACATGTACAGTTGAACGGAAGAGCACTTCAGCCAATTATTACGTACAGCATGTTGATGAAGTGCGTGACTAGTTGGAAAGGCTCACACAAGTAGATGTAAATTCGCCTTGATGGGGCATAAAATATTTGTATAGGAAGAAGACATCGCATCTTCTCAGAGCCTGTCGCTTAATGTTTTAGTCTCGGCCTTGCCTCCCTCCTCTCACTCCGTCGCTTGCTCGTGCACACATTGTTCGGATCGTCTAGCCTGTTTGGCAGCCAACCGTTAACAGTTCGACCGCTTCTCCCCGTTCCACCCGCCCACACATTTGCCGCATCTTACCACCACCTCTTTACCCTCTCACTTCCCGCCCCTTGCACCTCTGACCCCCAACCATCGCCTCTTAACCCCCCTGTAGGGGGGTGAAGAGGCCCCCGGCGGCTCCCACCGCCGCATCCAGTCGCGCAACTTCTCCGAGGTCGACTTCATGGACTCCGGCCCGGGCCGCTCGCTCATGTCCGAGCCGCGGTCCTCGGCCTGCAGGACGAGCTCGACTCGCTGCAGCTCGACGACGTCCTCGTCGAGGAGTACTTGCTCGCCAAGCCAGTACTGCGCACATTTCTTTCGCAACTTTGTTCACACCAAGACGCCACCCTCATGCCCTCCTTTTTCGGTTCTCGCTCCACCTGGTCTACCTGTATACTTTTCTGTATTTGTACAACACTCTTGTACATCGTGCTTTCTTCTACGAAAGAGGCGTCATACCACTTTCTCATTTATTAGCATGCTAGTTCCTTAAGCCCATCTCCTCACCTTCCCCTTTGCCACCTTCTCCACTGGGTTGTACAATAAAGTTGAATCGTCTAGTCGACACATCCCGACATCTTAGTACACATTGGCTTCCCAGCTTCGTTATGTTCAACTCCGCGTTCGGTGCTCGGGGTTCACTAAACTTCCTTCCGCGCCTCTGAATTTTGCTTTGATCAAACCTTGCCGCTGCAATCTATAGCGCTAATAGACCCATCATCATAAACTGCTACTGTCTTCATCCCCTTCATTTCAAACGTCGTTCCCCAAACCGAATCTCGGTGTCCCCTACAGATATACAAAGTTTCCCCCATCCGCCGATCCCAAATATTGACAGTCCTATCACTCCCCCGCTCACAATAAAGTCCGAATCATCTGACCCGGCCGCACTCAGAACCAACCCTTCATGCCCCCGACATGTCTTTGCAGCATGCCCAGAGCCTAAGTCATTGGTGTTCAGCAACTGGACATCCGAAGCCGTGAGCAAGAGTCGCGAGTTATTCTTCAAACATGATATCGATCGCACTGCACCCCCGTGTTTGGTCATATCCCCGTACAACATTCTCATGGGTAATGTCCTCAGTTCCAATTTTTGGTGAAGCGCTCTATCACAACTTGCACCGCTAAGATAGTCGATTGAGATTGTTTGGATCAGGTTGAGAGGCTATCGATTCGCGAAGAGCATGTCAGTTATATAGTGAAGTAGATTAAAGCCTCGGCCCCGTCCCTTCGTTTCAGACAGCTTCTGGAGGGTCTCAAGTCTGAAGCCGCGCGCTGATCCCTTCGCCGTTCCAGCTTTAAGAAATTACCGACGGTCAGAATCGCGACCAACACTTTCTCAAAGCTTTTCGACTGTAGGACTATCTCTTGAACAATCTCGTTGAGATCGGCGGCACGCCCAAGCAAGTCTGCATCTTCCACGCTATACTTTTCTTCATATCACTCCAGAGCTTGGTCGGAAAAGTCGTCTATGGAGACACCCTCAGGTGGATCCAGGTATTCGAAGAATAGGTCGACACCGAAGTCATCAATTGTCTCAAACTTAGTCGCGAGGGGTGGGGCCATTCGACATCCTGAAAGCGCACGAAGTGATACGGAGGTTGGAGGAAGCCTGTGTGACCTGTAGTTGTAAAAGGTGGTTTGGTGTCGTCGGAAATAGGGACCCAGTGCTCGAATACAAGAACGGTATCGCCTGAAATGACCTCGTTGGTGGCCAATGAAGCATAACCTGTACCAATCATGGCATCGTTTCCCAGACCATTGTCCTCTTGCAGAATAGTGGTGCACTCTTTGGTCTGGTTCCGACCTGCTTGAAATATGCGTACAATGGGAATCCAGGGATGGTCATCAATCTTGACAGTTCCCTGGACGAGAATCTTTGCTATTTGTATGGGGCGGTTGTTGGGGAGGACGGGGCGGATTCGCATCATTGTGAAGAATCGTAAATATTGTTACAAGGTGGGAACGCTTGTGATATCTTGCTCCATTTGACGCTCTGAGCACATCCCTGACTTCTTGACGAGATTCATGAAATGATCAAGGGCGTCGACATCATTCTTGTAGATACTGAAGTAGGTCAGGTAGGCGCGGGCGACAAGGGCAACGGCAGTGAGAGGCCGATAGCGGTCGGAGACGGCGTTGCGAGCGATGATGATAACAATGTTCTGGGAGCCCATCTCCAACCCCTGCGCGAGCCATTGGTAGGGCGCACAGACAATCTCAAAGACGGAGGACAAGGAAGGGGCGAGATAGTACGGACCGAGATGGCTGGTGGTGGTAACGACGACGCCGGGGAGGATATCGGTCATCCATGGCTCCTGACCTCGGGCACCGACGTCGAGGACGAGAGCGCGTCGGGTTTCGCCATACTTCTTGTACGCCTGCTGCAGAGCGACTTTCCAATCTGAGACAAAGGTGTCCTCCTCGTAGAGAGCAATTAAGACGCCATCGGAAAGCTCTACGATTTTGCGCGGCCTCGGCTTCTTATAAAAGGTGACTACTGTGCTGGGTACGAATTTCCCATTCCCTACGTCCAAAAACCTTTCCTTGTATATTCGTTTATTTTTGGGGCGCGTGCAGTGCAGTGTCATGAGCGAACACACAGCCGCTCACAGCATAACATGCATCAATGTCTGGTAAATACCCGGAGGGTGTTCAACATTCTCCAAATGGGTCTAGTGCTTCCCTAGTAAGGCGCTGGAAAACATCCGGAATCTTACCGGTCGTGTTCAAGTCTGGAAAGTAAACGAGAACTGCCGCAGAGGGTATATCACTCTGTGATTGATCGTTTTGTTTCATCGGGGCGTAACGCCCAGTGTAGCATAAGCTTCCTCCTTTCTGTCCCTGTACAAGTTCGAACCACCGCACAGTTAAAACGATATTGTTGCTATTTGCATTCTCAACATGTTCAATTCTTCCTAACCAAAATGGTGTCACTTCGGTCACGTTTGATCCGCAATTCACAGTCACCATGCTGCCCATATCATATGAGCACGTGTCCTCCAGTGCCAATTCGGTTTCCGAATCATCGTGTGATGCCTCAACTTCGCCGCAATCATCGCAAAAAGAAGCAAAATGCTGGAAGTCCCACTCTGGCGGGGCAGAATCCTTGCTTTCCATTGAGTCTATTTCAGAAAGAAGTGATAAAACATTTTCTCTGCATCCAATTCTATTCTCTGTCACATTTATGCGCTTGCGATACGCGCTGATGTCAACTTTCGAGGGCTTATTTGTTTGTATGACTGGTGCTTTTCTCATATCTGGAACAAAATGGAGGAAAGAACCAATGAATCCCTCGGTTCTATCAAGTTTTTGAAGTGCTTCCCTCTTTTCCACCAATTTGTACCCGACCAGGCAGGTAACATGAGCACCACTTCCTTCGAGCTCATGAGAATCATCCCGCTCGAAGACAAACTTTCTGAATGCGAGCATGTTGTTGATTCTCGACGCAACTGCACTTTGTTTATCACAAGCACCTGAAAAATTGTTCATCTCAGAGACGCTGCTAGCATGTATGTTGTTTTGTACTGACGCAGAGTTTCCCCCTTGACTTTCAACAATGTGCCTGAAGTTCCGAAACACAGGCTGTATTCCTATCCCGCATGAAGACAGAAATTCGACTGAATCGGCGGTCAATGTCCTCATGTGTGTGCCCAACCCGTAAAAAGTTAACAACAATGCGGTTGAAGAGCCCTTTATGCACCATGTAATCACAAAATGCAAAAAGAAGCGATTCTTGTTGTCTTTTGATGTATTATCCAGCTGAACATTCAGCTCTTTCGGAAAACAACTCATGCCTTGAGCTCTTTTTGCATCTCGCAACAGAAAAAGTGAGCGACATAGCGCATCAATTGTCTGATTCGCACCTGAGGGGATGTTGTCGGCTGACGTGAAAAAACAAACGAAATGCTGTCCAGAAAGTGCCCCGTGATAGCAAACACCAGTGACCTTCTGCTTTAGAGGCTTCCCCGTATCTCTTTTTGTCGTCGTGTAGAAGCGCGGTAGTCCAAACTTCGCCTGGTCGGCCCCGTCAATAATTATAGAAAGAATTTCCTGGGGCCTTTCAATTGCGTTTGACTGAATGGGTCTATATTGTGCTCGCTCAGAGTGGATTTGCTTCAGATGTGCGCGGAATCCTTTCTTAAGTTTTTCTCTACATTTTTCATATCCTGTTTTCCTAGCAATTGACAGCAGACTCTCCTTAAAGCTTGTGCACGTGTCACAAACGGAAAAGCCGTGTCTTCGTCTACACTTGATATGTGAGGCATACCGTTTCCAAGTTTCGTAAAAGTGAGAAGAAGAGCACGCTCGACGGCCATACATCCCTTCATTTTCTCGAATCAGCGTGTAAACCAGGTATTTATTTCCATGTGGGAGGTGCCGCTCGATGCTGTGCGGCATTTCATCTCCAAGATCGTCAGCCAGGGCTCGCAGGAATGAAATCACCGAGGATTTTTTAGTTGAGCTCCCATCCGATCCCCCCATTCTCCCGGGGAGGCAGGAAGCGTTCGCTGAAGGTAGTTGCATGACATTGGAAATCATGGTCCTTGACACGTCCAGAGTGTCAATCACCATTCTCCAACAAACCTGCCAGCCGTCACAGTAGAAGTATCGCCGTGAGCGCTGTGGATCCAGAACGATTAGATCGACGAGGCGTGCCTTTCTTTCATCACGAGAAATTGACAGGAAATTCTCTCGCATTGACCTACACTTCTCTGTACCGACTTCGAAGACGCAAAGACGCTTGCAACAGCGTTTTGGCATCCAATTGTTGATATTCATGATGGATTGGCGTCGTGTCTTCTGTAATCGCGACTTCAATGATTTACGGTTGAGCGCGATTGGAACTTCTGATAGGGGAGGAGGATCGTCTAAGGTCGTCATGATATCGCTGTATGTGAAGGTTCAACGCTTCAGGTAGTAATGACGCACCTGCAAGTATGGACTGTGTGCAAGCACGTACTGCGGTGTGGGATCAAGAATGTGCAGCCAAACGACTACATATCCCGTACTGGTATTCGGCTGGAAGCCAAAAGTCAGCAGCCCGGATCACTGTGGTCTGTTTTCAAAATAGTAGATGTCAGGAAACTATATCAGATTCCTCTGCTGTGCTTTTAATTTTTTTTCTGAAGGTTACACTTCGAAGTGTTTATCAAAGTCCTTTTCTACGCCTGTCAAATGCCTTGACAGTGACAAATATTTGCCTTTACCAAGCAAGTATTGCGATTCCTACGCAAAACATTTCGTCAAAAGACGCGAAATCATGGTAGAGCAACAGGAATTTGTTCAAGTGGGTGACTGATATCTATATCATCTGCCTTACCCCTAACCTTCCCGAAACTCTCACATTCGATCGACCTGTTCAAATGTTTGAACTCAATGTTCAAATCTTCGGAATGAGCGGTGATTCTCTCATTCGCCTACGATGGTTTTTGTGCCTACACAAAACAACATTCTAAACAATTGCCCCGTACCCGAAGCCTTTGCTGAAGTCACAAGACTCGCGGCATTGCCTTTTACGATAGCCAAATCCTACAACTAAAGCGAGGCAGAAAGTCTTGCAGTCATGAAGGTTTCAGGAAGTGAGGTTACGAGTGATACTGTGACTGAATACGTCGATCCGCGTAAAATTGTCAATCTCTGGTACTCCAAGCCAATTCTTCCTCGAGATGAAGATATTGTCAGAGAAGGGTTTCTGCAAAATGGATACATCAGCAGTTATGTCATATCATGTCGAGTGGCTACTGTTCCTGAAATACAGCTACTCTTTGAGAGAGAGCCACATTGCTACACGCCTGAAAAGGCATCAGAAGTGGCACGAGCAGTGATAAGAGAAGAGACAGATGGACGCGCTGGAGGGTATCGCTTTTGTTATGATGGACACATCCGCAAAAGAGTAGCGGTACAGCTAATGGAGGACGGGGTTTTGATGAAGGATTTCAAGTTGAAAGGTGAATTGGTAATGTCGATGCCAGCCCAAGATGAGATTGCGTATGGACTTTCGAGAAATGCTCTTCACTCTTTCTGTGTCCCGCTCTCTTTCCTCGCAACGCTCCTACGCTGCCACGAATACGACGTTGAACTGAATACCTGGTTGAGCCAAAGGCGGCAAAAATGTTTATCAGCGACCGAAGTTGCCCGTCGCCTGGTGTCAAGTACTGCAAGAGGGGTTCAGGATGACAAAGTTATGAGCAAACAGACTGAAACAAAGCGCCAAATCTTGGGAGTTGCTCGCAAGCTTCCCATTTCTACAGTTGACTACTTACGGGATTTCATGTGCAATGATGATGGAGGCTTGCAAGTTGCGTTCACATTGGCAAATTTGCGAGAAATTCCCAAAAGAGTGACGGCAGAGGAATATTTAATGTTGGTGAAACGATTTATCAGGTATTATCAAGATTGCTTGCCTTCTCCGAAGCCGCTTCTCCCCAAAGATGTTTCGACACAGTTGGTGCAGTTACGCCAAGCAATTCAAGAGCTTGAAAAATTCAAAACCCTTTGTGATTACGACGAAATCCCGAATGAGATGACCACAATTGCAGAAAGAATGACGTGTACGCAGCTGCTGGACATCCAAATGCAGGAACATGCGTTCAGCAAGCACCTTATACAACCACTTGAAACTGCTTGCAGAAATCTGGTGCCAAATGGGACTAACCATTTGGAAATCGCCCGAAAAAGATTGCAACAAATACCTCAAGAGAACAGTGAGCACTCAGATACACATAAACATCCTGCGATTGATTCAGACACTGAACTATCATCTCCAGGTACTTCAGAGAATGGAAGCTCAAAAGACGGTGAAGAGGAGGGCTCTGCGGCCAAAGCATCCCTCTTATCGCACAGTCAATACTCAGGCGGGCCCTGTGAACGGCACAATGAGAGACCAGTTGAATCAGTTGCAGAGGCAGCGTCAGTAATTGAGGCATCTCAATTACTACCGGTTGGGTGGAAGATTGTGCAGGCTACACTTGAGGACTTCATGACACAACACGATGAGTGGAAAATGGTGCAGGGGAAAGCCGATATGGTCATGACTGTTCTACAAGATGATGAATCTAATGAGAACTGCCTGAAACAGGTTGTACGTCACTGCGGTATGGCGATGAAACAGAGCGGCGTGTGCTATATCGTGTGCAATTTTATTCACTTCTCGAAGCTTTTTTCAGTTGTATGTGCGGAGGGCATGGAAATGATGAAGCATCCCATGCTTTACATACAAGATCCGTCAACAATCAAGAGAAAGACATTATCACAGCACCCTCAAGAGTCAGGCTTCATCGCAGCAGTATTCTGGAGATCACCAGATCGCAGGCAAAAGCATCATTACTCATTTGCAAAAGGTTACAGAAGCTCAACCCTTTCGTCGTGGGTGAACTGTGTCACAAACGTACAACAATCGCGAAATCCCCTCTGCTGTGAACAAGGCAAAATCCTTAAAGTTAGAGACATTGAAAAGGATCTCAGTGTATCTATTCTCGAGCAATGGTGCAAACCTGCAGGTATCTGTTATAATCCTAGAGCAGGCTCTATGTCCATGGGTTTGGCATGTTTGGACTTAGGTATCCAATACGTCGCGTTAGAACATGACTCGGAAATTTTCAAAGCGGCAAAAAGGAGGTTAGTCGCATCTGTTCAAGACCAAGCCTTCAAGCGAAGGAAACTGGAGCTATGTACTCGGAGAGGAATAAAGGAAACCGACAACGAAAAGGAGAAAAAAGGAATGTCCTGTGGGATTGGGGAGAAGCATTGTCGCTTTCCGGGATTGGAAACTTCGTTTTCGTGCACAGCATGCGGCGTACGAATGCATGACCTATGTGACTGGGCCAAAATCGTGAGAAACATAAGCGTCGAGTTACGAGAAATGGTTGCGGTTTGCTCGGAGAAGTGCTTTGCATTGGAGAAATGAGTCCATTTCTTCGAAATGGCCGTCTGTTTGGTCCTACATCTACCCTACATTACATCAGCAAGCTGCAGTTGACAGCGGCGGTGTCATGTTTGTTGATTCAAACAAACGCCGCGTGAGAGGGTTTGTTGCTGTTCTTCGTAGCCTTCAAGATTTTCTGGAAGCCGTGGACACTTTACGCGAGATGTCATGGACAAGCTCTCTCCTAAGTCCAAAAGATGGAATCCTTCATATCGTCTTGCAACCCATTCTTCGATCTGACATAATATTGATAAAAGATACCGCGCGCGGATCGCAAGCCCTTACAAAATGACAAGGGCAACGGCGCCTTCTTCGTCTTTTCAAAAACTACCTGAGGCAGACACCGGACAATGTTGCCTTCAGTCATTCTCCGCGCAACTGAACAAGAACACAAACCACAGTTTCGCAGTTCGACATGGCCAAATCGTGCGGAACGAGACTACAAGAGTAGCGCTAAACTCCCTAGCAGAAAAAATAATAATTTGGGAGTGCAGGTACAGTGAAATGTGATATTTTTAGCATATTTGAGTCAGAGTGCTCTACCCTCATCCCAAGAGCACACTCCCCCGTGTTCACACATCATCGGCGCCCTGGATACCATTGCCCCCGCCGTGCCCCCGCTCGACCACGGGCCCGATTCCGCTGCCCTCGGCCTCCCGCTCGCCCTGTTCGGACACGGCGATCGCGTCATTCTCCAGCCGTACGCCTCACTGCTGCTCGTAGCAGAGCTCATTCCGAATCAATCTAGGAGGCCCTGCCGTATAGGCACGTCGCATAACGTGGGCTTGCAACTCTCGTCGACCGCCGCCTCGGCCGCAAAGAAGGCCGCCGCCGCGAAGACGGAGTCTCCGCTCGTGCAGACTGCCCACGCATTTTTGCAAAAGTCTAGCTCCACGCCGACGCGGCCTTCGGGGAAGCCCACGCCCAAGTAGCAGACGCCGATTCGCGGCTCGAAGAGCTCTTCTGTCCCAGTGTCGTCGACGCCGTCGCCGGGGAATGGAGACACTTGTTGTTTGTCTACGCCCGGGAAACCGTCCCCGGTTCCAAGCGCCCAGACGGCCTCCGCGGAACGGCAGAGTGCCTATTGTGGACGCACTGGTCAATTTGACGACGGGCAAGGTGTCGGTGTCGGGGAGTATCGACCCGCTGTGTCGCATTACGTGCGTCGAGCGGTGATTCATGCGCGACTTGACTTTTTCGGCGGGCACGTCGTCGGCGTCTGTCTCGTCGTCGGGGGCGTATGTCGGGCTGGATGACTACATTCGTAGACGGTTGCGTGAGTACCTGAATTTGCTTTCTGCGATCGGTGGCGTCGGTTGAGGGGGTGCTCGGGGGACCGTTAGGCGGCGAAACTTGGAGCTCTGAAATGGTCGACGAGATGAATGTCTCACAGTTTGAGCTGTACAATAAGCAGTTTGTCAAGACGTGGATGAAGGCACAGAGGCCGGGAGCGCGACGGCTTCGAGCGGCACGGGCGAGCCGAGGACGCGCCGTTGCGACTGCAGGTTGGAAAGGGAGGCCAATTTTGGAGGGAGGGGGGGTGGGCGCGGTGTGGACGGTCGGGTCGCGAGCGGCCGTAGCGCTTGCGCGGCGGTATAGATACGGCAGCGGCGGCCGACGCGCCGGCGGCCGATGGCAAGCGCGCGGGGGACGCCAAACGGACGGGCGTCGGTGAGGTGGGCGGGCTACCCGGGGGGGAGCTGCAGCAGGCGTGGTCGAAGCGATGCGGGCGGGCGCAGTGACAAGCCCCCAGGGAGTCTCCGGGAATTAATTTTTGTGTCATAGTCATATTTTTCATTTTGTACACTCGCTCTGCAGGCGGTCTGTGTCCAGCGCGCGGCACACCAACGCGCGGCGCAGCGCAACGGGATGTGATTTTTTATGTAATAAGGATATTTATTTCCATGGATCAGTATTATGACTCGGGCATACGTGCCACGCCGCGTGAGCGTGTGGCAAGTGAACAGCCTGCGCTCTCCCCAAAAACGGATCGCTCGCCATCCTCTCTTGCACTTCCCCCAGTCGTTCTTCTCTTCCTTCTCCCGCCTTCACCCCTAGGGGCGGATTCGGGTGGTGATATTTACGCTTCCTATCCGCATCATCACTGCACTCGCCCACATCTTATCCATTTTCAAGTCCTGCAGTGGTCCCCGCCGCAATGGAAGCTGCAGAGTTGTCCCGCGAGACACCGTCGCCGCCTCGACCTTCTTCCTCTCTCCTCTCCTCCGAACCCCTCGATACGAAAATGGCTGATGAAAGTGAGAGCAAGCCGGAGACACCCTTTGAAACACCTGCTCAAAGAAGGCGGCGTGTTCGGAACGCCGCGTTGAAGAAGGCCTCGGAAATCGTTAAAAACGAGAGGAGACCAGTGGGACCCAAAAAGCGACGATTCGGCAAAGACAAAAAGTGCGTATTGCACGCTCTTTGCTGCTAATCTGCCCTTTACCATGGTGGAGAAGTCATTTCAGGATGCATTCGAGGCATATGGCCCTGTGGCAACTGTTATGCCATTAGATCGAGAGGGAGTTTTGAGAGACTACGCATTTGTTGAGTTTGAACGAGAACGCGATATGAAGATTGCATATCGAGAAGCGAACCGGATGAGGTCAGGAGGCCATCGAATTTTGGTAGATGTGGAAAGGGGTCGAACTGTTAACGGTTGGCTGCCAAACAGGCTAGACGATCCGAACAATGTGTGCACGAGCAAGCGACGGAGTGAGAGGAGGGAGGCAAGGCCGAGACTAAAACATTAAGCGACAGGCTCTGAGAAGATGCGATGTCTTCTTCCTATACAAATATTTTATGCCCCATCAAGGCGAATTTACATCTACTTGTGTGAGCCTTTCCAACTAGTCACGCACTTCATCAACATGCTGTACGTAATAATTGGCTGAAGTGCTCTTCCGTTCAACTGTACATGTGTGAACACTAATATTCTTCCCGTCAGCATTGCGATATATTTATTTAAACATGTCTTCATCGGTTCGGTCGTCACCAATAGAACAAACTCAGTCCGGCGTCTCACCCTCGACATCGAAGCGTCTCAACACTTCAGCCACTGCTGCTCCTTTGTGCACCCCTCGCGGTCGAACGTAAAGGAGTTTTTGCCCCATCAAGACCTCCATCGGACTGCCGTGTAGCACCTCCTCGAGCGCTTGCCGAGCATCATGTGCTCGACTGACTGCGAGATTGCATATAGCTGGCATCTCTGAAATGCCAGCTATATGCAATCTCTTTCTGCGACATTGCCTCCGCACTTCATGGGTCAAGATTGTCGAATCTGTAGTTCATCGACATAAAGGTAGAGGAGATTGATCTACATCATGACTCCAAGGAATTATTCACTCTTTGAAACCGTGAATTTTACAGTTTCACAAAAATTACACACTTTGCTGCAGTGCGCAAAGAATAAAGATACTTTCCCGAATTGGCGACCTGTGTATAAAAGCCATAAATAGGCTTAAATTCGGCTTAGGCAATATTCAAACGCAGTTCTTTTTAAGAAGGAAAAATCTTTTTAATAACCAATCACTGTTGTCGTTCTATGACCTCGCCAACCCTGCTCACGTCCGGAGGAACGGTGCATCCGGCAAAGTGTACAGTATTGCTGTGTAGGATACTGCTTCAATGTGTGTTCCCGGACCGATATGCGCAACCGTTTTCAATCTTCACTATTAAAGAAAAGAAGCCTCTTTTTCTTGCGTTGTTTTGCCAAATCCAAAAGCCTACGACTCTCAGAATCTCCGATTTGGTCCTCACGCAGCTGTTCAGTCTCGGATTCTAGACCCACAGATTCTGCATAGACAATGACTTCCCGGAAGAGGTCGTAAATAAAATCCGCCATTGACTGAATAATGTTTAAGGAGTGCCTAAAGGCTGCGAGACTTTGGAACGTTTCTTTGCTTTCCAACCATGAGCATCTTTGATTCATCCTCCATGCAATACATTCATTGATTGCCACGGTTTTCAGAGTTTGGGACACAATTTTCTGTTCCCATTTCAGGAAGGAGGTCGAGGATCTTAAATGGCAGGAGCCTGCGCACTGCCATCAACCCCTCCCCTCTTCTTTCAATAAAGACTTGGAGAACTGTGCTTGAAAAGCTTCAGTGGGGGGAAGGCATCATTGTCCTTCACATAATTATTCACTAAAGTCCAAAAAGGCAAGCGGAGCTTTTGCATTTCTGCGGTAGAATCGTCCGCGAATGCTGGTGGGAGTGGATCAAGCCCATAGCCCCAAGCCACGAGCGAACCTGCCACATATGAAAGGGCTTCATGGCAGGATTTCAAAATGCTCTGACGGAAATACACAACTGCAGTAAACAGAATACCAGAATCAGAAGCAGCCACATAGACCACATAGTTGACCGCCATCACAACCATTTGATGGAGAAGTTGTCCAGCATGCTCCTGGGGTATTAGTTCTAGGAATAGTCCCTCTTCAACTCTGCAACTCCACACATCAACTGTCGCATTCTGTATGAGATGGTCTAGGCTGGATTCGGGGACATTAGTCTTAATTTCAACCGATGCCAGCGTATTAGAGTCTCCGGAGCTACCAGCCTGCAAACCGAGCTCATCTAAATTTATTACTGCAACACCATCAGGAGAGCGCGCCAGCCATTCCTCCCCTTTCTTAGCAAGCATTCTGCACCCGTACAAAACAAACACAAATATATGCAGTAAAATCGGCCTGGCCCCAATTTGTCCCTGGAACGTGAGCAGGAAACCCTATTATGTGATACAAAATTGAATCACAAAGCAGCATGACGCGCTGTTGTGTTGTTTTGTATAAACGTGTGTATACAGTAGCCGCCATATCCTTTCACTTCTCACACCCCCGTCCTCTTCCCCACCCAGCCCCTGGTGATGGCATTCAATCATCCGTTTGCCCCCCCCTGTAGTATAATCACCCCCAACGACGAGGGGGGTGAGTACTGACAGTTCGGAAAGACCCCGATCGGCGGGAAGACAGAAGCACGGCCCACCCACGGTACCGAGCACGGGCTCGAGGTAGCGGTGGTAGAGCGGGATCGGGGAGGACGCGCGCACGCGCGAGCGGTTCTACGCCTCGACGCCCCGGAGCGGTACTGGGTGACGATCCAGTACCGACGGGCGGAGGTGGAGCCGGATCGTGGGCGTGCTACGCGCGTCCTCAACCCGCGCGCGGTGCGACTCCTAGGTAAAACGGACGGAAGTACCTAAAAGTAAGCGGGCGGACCAAGGTGGAGGATCCTTGACAAGTCCGTGCTTGTCGTCCTCCACCGCCGGCGATCCGCTCATATTTAATGTACATTGTAGCCTATCATAACTCTACAGTAGTGCCGGTCGACCGACACTGTAACGCTGTCAGCCGTCGGGGCTGACAGTCCACGTGTAGTACGCGTCCCGTACATGTGGAGGACACGTGTGTGCGCGCGTAGCTGTAAGGCTCGTGCCTTACTGTCGCTGATCTAATCCTAATCTAATTTCCGAATTTCCGTTTGGGGTTATACCACATCACCCCCCTCTCAAGGGTGAGCGTCCGCGTTCACTCCTGGGCTTGTAGATCGTGTTCCTTCTCTTCCGCCTGTCCTGTCCCGACGGTAGGCACACTCGCTCGTGTCCCTCCGTGGTGACCTGTGCCCCCTTCACTCCCCGTGTCGCTGCTCTCGCTTTGCCCGTGTGGCTCGCCGGTTTCCACTTGTTCGCCTCCCTGCCGCTCCCATTTGCTCGTCCAGCACCGTCCTCTTCGCTCGACTCTCCGCGTCCCCTGGTATAGGCATGGGCGATCCAACTCCGGGCCCATCTCCGCCGCCGTTGCCGTTGCCGCCGCTTGTCGTCGCGGCGGCCGTGCCCGGACCTCCGGCCGCGACCTCTGCTCCTGTGGTATTGGCGGGGTCGCCGTCGACCGTCGTGGCGTCCGGCGGTACCGAGAGCGTCGCAGAGACTACGACACGCCCGCCTTTTCAAAGGACGAGGAGCCGGTCGTCTACTGTCTCTGTCGAGCTCGTGACCCCGGCCTCAGATTCCGGGAGACCTGTCTTGTCTTTTCGGCCTGCCCAAGCGTCGTCCGCTGGTGGTGCTGTACGTCCTGCTACAGCGGGCGCGATTGCGCGCGACACGGCTGCTGCGCCAGTGCCAGCGGCCCTAGGTTCGGAGGGAACCGCTTGTCCGACTCGCCGGCCCCCAGCACGGTCGGCCATGCCCTACCCCAGGGCAACAGCTGTTGCCGACGTGGGAAAGGGGGAGGGCGAGTCGACGACCCAGTGGTTGGGGTCGCCATCGGTAGACCTAGCGCTGCTTCCCGTCAGCGACCTCCAGTACCCGTGGCGGCGTCAGGGTCGCTCGGGGGTGGCTATCGAGGAGGTGGTGGCGCGGGCGTGGCTTCGACCGGACTTAGCCCGTGTCCTGAAGGTCTACGAGACTGGTGGCGCCGAGGAGGCGTCCGCGTCCTTGAATCGGCTGATGGAGGAGGGCGGCGGTTCCGGATACCAGCTGCCCGACGAGTTGCCCGGCGATCGTTCGTTTGCGTACAGTGTCGCCGAGGTGACGTACGTGGACCGGATGGGTTCGTACCTGGCCGGTCCGGGGCAGTTCGATCCGCGACGATTCTTACAACCCGAAGTGTCAGCGCTGTACGTCTCCCCTCGCCCGTTCGCGTACACACAGCCGTTGGTCGCTCTGCAGAAATCGTCCTGTTCCCTTATGCGCCTTCATGAAGTGGGATTCGCCCATTACGATTGGGCTGCGTATCGGGGGAGGGATGAGACTGACGGCCGTGTCGTTCGTTCGGCGTCTTTTGCGTCCGGATTGTCGTCCGAGGATTTCCCCCCGCTCCCCCTCGACGTAATGGACGCTTTTCCCTCCTTGGGCATACATCCGCTACTGCCTCCCATGTTGAAACATTTCGGTTATGCCTGCGCGGATCGGCAGCACCCAGCCCACTCACGGCTCGCGTACAATTACCGACGCGAGTGGGCGTGGTCCGTGTGCTGCGGCTTTATGGCTGAGGTGCATGCGCACGCGCGGGTGTTTCTCCAGCCGGGCCCGGTCATCACGTTCGTGGGGCGGGTCGCGTCCACTCTTCCCGAGGTGGCCCGTCACTCTTCGGAGCACGGCTCGGGTCATGTCCCGTGGACGTTTGGTCACGCGGTTGCGCTCATGTCTCGCGCCGGGGAAGTCAGCGCGCGTCACCATCGGCCGTGGCTAGACTACACCACGGGGACACGGAGCTCCTACCTCTCGTACGAACCGACCGGTGATGCTTTTGTCGCGCGCTCCTCCCCAAATCCCCCGGTCGTCGGGAATACGGGGAAGAGGGGAGGCGTCGGTTCCGAAAGCCGACGTGGCCGACGAAAGCGCTACAAGGACCTCGATGCGGTGGGCCCGGATCTCGTTGTTTCCGTCCCGAATCCCTTTCCTGTGATCCCCTTTTCCAATACTCACGGGTCCTCAGAGGGCGTCACGCCCACGCAAGTCGTACTCCCTGTCCCGCCTCTTGACTTAGTGAGGCAAGAACCTGCCCATGCGCGCGTCGTGCGCGCCCTCGTACTCCCCCAGGAGGAGCTGGCAGCCATTCCCGAATTAACGCAAGCTCTGGGTGCGGCCATCCATCGTTCGTGGACCGTGGGTGGGGTTATCAGCACCCTAGGGGCCTG
Source organism: Chondrus crispus (assembly GCF_000350225.1). Lineage (NCBI taxonomy): Eukaryota > Rhodophyta > Florideophyceae > Gigartinales > Gigartinaceae > Chondrus > Chondrus crispus. Next base: position 326,389 of record NW_005178620.1, on the reverse strand, counting down.
GTTTCTGGCTCGGAGCGACGAGGCGCGGGGCCTTCGTCGCGACTTGGAGGCGAGGACAGCGGAACTACAGCGGTTACATCACGAGTTGTCGTCCCTGCGGGCGGCGTACGAACGCGCGGGGCACGACCTTGAGCGCTACCGGCGCGAGCGCAATAGTCTTCGTTCGTCTCGGTCAATGCCCTCGCCAGCGGGGAGTGCTTTTCTTCGCGGTCCGATCGCGCCCGTAGTCCGCGACCCGTATGCGAACTACGGGACCGACCCTCCTTCGTCTCGGGGCTACGATCTTCGCGACGAGACGGCGCGCGTCGACGCCCAGGACGTCCGCCTCGCGATGCCCAGCCTCACGGATGTGGACGTCGAAGCCCCTCCGTATCCGGGGTACTGTTCTCCGCATTACTACGAATCGGGGTCCCGCGTGACCCCCAATGACGCTAACCGCTCGGATGGCTAGTCCACTACGCAGCCGCGGGCCTCCGTCGATACGAGAGACAGAGGTACGGTAAGGACTGTCTTGACCTCTTGCCACAGTAAACGCAGTTGTCCTCGTGCTGACGCGTGCGCTTGCGCGCCCCCTCTCCCGCCTTCCTTCGAGCCGCGGGAGAGTCGGGCGACGCTCCGCTGATGATCCCTCGCTGTGTGTCGTGGACCGAGAGCGGCGTAGGCGTCCGCGGTGAGCTCCTCATTCGTGGCTGCTCACGGCTCGTTCCCGGAGACAGGGGACGAGGTCCGTCGTAGACTCCAGGACAGGGGGCGTGTCGTCATTGGTGTCCTCGATCTTCGAAGCGGGCCGGCCCGACAGGACTCGTGACAGAACGGACCGGCCGGCATGCCGGGGCACGGCGTGCGCCGGTTTGTCTCCATGGTGCCTCTCGCCGTAGGGGCGAGGGCAGGCCGCGCAGCGCGCGTTCTTCTCGATACCTCTCGCCGTCCGTGGCCGGGGTGCGGCGCGAGACCACGCACGGCGACGACCCTTGTGTTTGCCAGCCCTCGCCGCCGATGGCGAGGGCACGGCGCGAGACGACGCACGGCGACGACCCTTATGTTTGCCGTGTCCTCTTGGCAGCGCCTGGGCCTCGCAAGCTCGGCCCGCGGCGCTCCCCGAGGACTTTTTCCAGCGCTCCTCGCGCTCCGGCTTCTTGCCCGCGTGCGCCCCTCGCCATCGGGGCGAGGGCGTGGACGCGTGGACGTACTTATTCTTCTTCGCGCGTGCCCTCCCCGCCATCGGGGCGAGGGGGTGGACGCGTGGACGTACGTTTTCTTCTTCGCGCGACGTCCGCCATCGGTGGCGGGGGCGCTGCGCGTGCGCCGTTCGTCCTTTTCGTCGCTCGCGCCTCTCGCCATCGGGGCGAGGCGCGAGCGCGAACGGCATTCTTCTTCTCGCCCGCGCGCCTGTCGCAATCGGGGCGAGGTGGCGGACGCGTCGGCGTACGTCTTCTTCTTTGCTCGCGTCTCTCGCCGTCGATGGCGGGAGCGCCAGCCCTCGGCAAATTTCTTTACCCGGTGCTTTTCGTTATCGGTTGCGAGGGCGCGTGCGGCGGTCGTCCTTCTTGAGGCCTCTCGCCGTCGGCGGCGAGGGCAGGGGCGCGCGAGAGCCCGTATTCTCCTTGAGGCCTCTCGCCGTCGGCGGCGAGGGCGTGCGCGGCGGGGTATGTCTGAGACCCCGCGCCCCTCGCCCTTCGGGGGCGAGGGCGCAGTGCCGAACGGAGGTCTTTACCTGTCGCGCGTCCCTCGCCACTCGGGGTGAGGGCGCGCGGCGCAGCGAACGTCTGTCTTCACGTCCCGCCCCTTCGTCGTCCAGGGCGGGGCACAGCGCGTTGTCTTCGTCTGGCGCGTCCCTCGCCATTCCGGGCGAGGGCGCGGGCGTAGCGGACGCTCTTGTTCCGTGCTCTTGCCGCTCGGGGGCGCGTATGGTGTCGCGGTGTCCGTCCGGTATTCGGACCGGGGGCGGACGTGTGTACCCATGGGGCGGCGTCGTTCACCTTGTTACCGGTCGTCGGTGGCTGTGCTACCGTGCCCATGCCCGCAAGGCACGTGCCAGGGTAATTTCCTCCCCTTGATTATTTTTTGCTAATTTCGCAGGCTGGGGGAGGCGGTGATTTGGTGACGGCGCGAGCGTGGTTGGCGCGTGTCGTGCATCGCCGAGCGCCGCTCACGTGTAACGTTCTCCTGTTCTCGTCATTTTCCGCATCATGAGGCACGCGTCGGTCGCTGTTTCGAGGTGTCTCGAGTCCGTGGGGGTATAACACTGACCCTCCGATCGGGTTGCTCTCGCCCGATCCCCCTTTGGCAACTGTCTTGTGGCGCGCTCCACCGAATGCGGCCCTATGCTGCATAACCTCCGTCTGCGTGTCTCGCACGTCTCCTCGTACACTGCGCACGGCGACCGGACGATGATCCGGTCTTCCGTCGGGTGGACCGGCTCGCCTGCGGGTTGACGGCCCTGGTGAGACCAGGGCATCCCCCACCTTGCCGGCGGTTCGGCGGGTGTGCTATTTTGCCGTACGTCCTGTCTGTCCTCCTCCCTCTTGCCGGCGGCGGCTGTCGGATGGCTTGGCCGCCGGTGCGCCTCGACGTCTTCGCATCCTCACGAGTTCGCTGGTGCCTCTAGAGACACCTGTCCTTCCGTTCTTAAGGTTTCTGTCATACCGCGAGGGGCTGCCTTTAACTGCAACGGAGCGGAGCGGTGGAGGGCCCCCTCCTTAAGCGCGAGCGTCCGCGTTCGCGTCTGAGACGAGGTCTCTGCCGGTGCGTCTCCGGAGGCGTTCGGCGTAACGAGACACCAACTCCTCCGGGACGTGAGTCCGCGCGGTCCAGGTGGGCGTGTCGTAATCCGCCCACTTGATGAGGAACTCCGTAGTTCCGTCCTCCAAGGCTCGATGCCGGAGTAGTCGTTCGACCGCGTACTGCGTGCCCTTGGTGACCTTGTCGGCAAGGTCACTTGGGGTAGTCGTGCTCGCCCGCGCCGCGCCCGTCGGTGGAGGCGCGAATACGCAGCGGTCTGCGGAGACGCGCTCGGTGACACCATCACGATCGATCATGATGGTTCGCCGGTCGTTGGCAAGCACCCGGTATGGCCCCACGGCGGGCGACGCGAGTTTGTTGGACGTCCTTGCCCCATCGATGGGGTTTAGGTAGACGTAATTACCTGACTTGATACGTGCGTTGAGCCGTCTGACGCGCTTATCGAAGTCGCGCTTGTACTGAGCCTGCGTCCGGCGCAGGCTCCCGTACGCCTTCTGGATCGTGTCGTCCAACGTCTTGAGGAACTCAGCGCGCGCGTTGCCCCTATCGGACGGGGGCGCGTCACCGTCGGCTCTACGTAGAAAGAACTCCGGCGGGGGTCGGCTGAAGACGAGCTCGAAGGGCGTGGTACTCGTCGTACGATGTACGTGGGAGTTGTACGCGTACGTGAGCGGCCCCACGTACACGTCCCAGTCGTCCTGATGTTCGCCGACGTAATTGCGTAACATCGAAGCGATCGTCCGGTTGTATCGCTCGACCTGCCCGTTCGTCTGGGGGTGGTACGCCGAAGTGTACAAGTTCGTCACCCCCAGGACACGGCACGTGCTGTGGAAGAACTTTGCGTTAAACTGCGGTCCGTTATCCGACATTAGCGAGCGTGGGACGCCGTATTTAAATACCCACGCGTCGCAGAACGCGACGGCGACCGTGTACGCGGTTACGGTCCGCAGTGCCACAACTTGAGTCAGCTTGGTTAAACGGTCCGTAATTACGAGAAGGAACCGTTTCCATGCCTTCGTCTTGGGTAACGGTCCCAAGATGTCGATGGCGAGGCTCTCGAGCGGCCGTGTTGCCGAAAACAACTTCAAACGGTTGAGGTGTTTCCGCAACTTAACACGGTTCATCGCGCATTTTCGGCACCCTCGCACCGTAGCTGCGACATCTGCAGCGAGATGGGGCCAGTAGTACTCGCGACGGAGCGCAAAGTACATACGGTTCTGGCCCGGGTGCCCCGCGATGGTTGGTGTGTGGCAGAGCTGTAGAAGCCGAGCCCGTAGCGTCCGTGGCACCACAACCTGCACGATGTCAGGGTCGAAGGGGTGTCTCCGTTTGAGCACCCCGTGGTGGTCCTCGAAGAACGCAGAGTCCTGGGACTCTGACTGTCGTGCCAGTACGGTGTGGCAGAAGTCATCCACGCGCTGCTCTTCGGCTATCTCCTCTAACGTAAGAGGGGCCGGAAGGTCGTCCTGCGGAGGGGCGACCGTGGAGGCGGGCGCGCCAACTTCGGGTTGTTCGGCGCGCTCGATGTCGACAGCGTCGAACTCGTCGTTCTCCTCCCAGAACGAGGTTGGTCCTTCAAGAGCGGGGGCCTCGTCGTCGCCCCTCGGCTCGTCGCGCGTACGGACGCACGAACCTCTTCGCGATCCGGCTTGGTTCCTTGTTGTCAGGAAGACATGGACGGCCTTGTGATCGCAGCTCGCGGTACAGACGTGGTCCGCGAGCTCGTCCGACATGTCACGAACGGTCGTACCCGCATCGAAGGTGGGAATGTCGTCATCCACCTCGACGACTGGGCGAGGGTCGTCGGTGACCCTTGGCGACACGAGGCGTGACAGGGCATCGGGCACCTGGGGCACGCGCCCGGGGCGGTACTGGATGGTGAAGTCGTATTCCGCCAAACGCAGTCGCCACCGGGTAAGCCTTCCGGAGCTCTCCGTGAGGGACATAAGCCATCGGAGGGCATCATGGTCCGTCCGGACGGTGAACTTGGTACCTTCGATGTACGGCCGTAGTGTGCGTACGGCCCGCACTACGGCAAAGCACTCGCGTTCCGTAGCGCTGTAGTTGCGCTTACTATCGGACAGTGAGTACGACCAATACCCCACGGGGCGCCAGTCGTTGGCGCCTTCGTGTTCCTGGAGCAATGTACAGCCCAGTTGGTAGGCACTAGCATCCGTGTCGATCATGTACGGCCGACCGTACCGCGGCAATGCTAGGATCGGCGGGGAAATCATCCGCTCCTTCAACGCTTCGAACGCTTGAAGTTGCAGCTCGGTCGGGTCGTCGAAGTTGGGGTCCGCGTCCTTGCGCGTCATGTCCGTTAATGGGCGCGCAATCTTCGCGAACCCCTTCACGAAGCGGCGGTAGACGTTGCACGCTCCGAGGTACGAGCGCACCTGCGTCAACGTCCTCGGAAACGTGAACGTCTTGAAGGCGTCCGCCGCCGCTTCGGCGACGCTCAGCTTACCTGGGGAAATGACGTGCCCCAGGTAGTGCACCTTCGGTTGGAAGAAGCTACACTTCTTGAGCTTGAGGGAGATTCCGGCGCTCCTCAGCAAGCTCAAGACAGTATCGAGATGCTTTGCGTGTTCTCCGTGCGTACGGGAGAACACGATGACATCATCCAGGTAGACGAGGCATATCTGCCATCGGACGCCAGATAGGATGATGTCGAGGGCACGTTGGAAGGTGGCCGGTGCCCCTTTTAGCCCGAACGGCATACGCAAATAGCGAAACGTTCCCATATGCGTAGTGAACGTGGTCTTGTCCCGGTCTTCTGGAGCGACGGGGATCTGCCAATAACCGGAATTGCAGTCCAACGTCGTGAATACGGCTGCATCTCCGAGCGAATCGATGCAGTCGTCCATCCGGGGCAGCGGATACGAATCCGCTGCTGTCTTTGCGTTGAGACGCCGGTAGTCCACGCAGAACCGAAGAGAGCCGTCTTTCTTCGGTACGAGCACCACGGGAGACGCCCACTCGGTGCTCGCGGGTTCGATTACCCCTGCGTTCAACATTTTGTTGACTTCCTTGGCGACCATCTCACGCATAGCCGGCCCCTTTCGGTAGGGCATTGAACGTATCGGCTTCGTACCCGGTTCGAGGGGAATGCGGTGTTCGGTCGCTCGGATCGTTCCGAGCGCCCCGCTCCACAGACTCGAGTGCTTACGGAGCATCTTGAGCACGTGGACCCGGGACTTGTCATCATCGACGTATGACAAGTCGATTTCTTTTTCCCAATCCTCCGGCGGATTTTCGGGATCCTTTTTAGAGGCGGTTGCAGTGCCCCTTCCGGCGGCAGGCACTTCGCCGGTCGGCCGTCCGTACCGGCTCCTCTCTTCTCAACGGTAGCCCCCTGGGCGGAGCCTGGTCGACCAGCTCCTGCCGTTCCGACTTGATCGGTCAAGTCGGTGAGTTGTAGCGCGTGCGCGATCCCCTCGGCGATGCGACGTTCGGGCGTCAAGATCGCGAGGGGGTTGCGCTTCGCGTATCCCACGACGGTGTGCTTCGGAAGCCGCCTTTCCTGTCGCGAAAAGTTCGCGACGATGACGTCGAAGGTCTGGTTCGGCAGGACCTCGACAACGCCGTTCGTCAGCCGCAGTCCATGTCGGTGTTGGAGTGACGGCTTCGGCTCCATAAACACGAGTCCCCTCCACGTCGTCGTAACGCGCACACGGGCCTGCGACCTCGCGGGAATGGTAACCCAGCGGGTGATTCGGATCGCCTGCGGGGCTTCGTCGCGTGCGTCAGCCCGGTTTGTCTGACGTCCGTGCCGCCTGGTTGGGGCAGTCGGCTCCCCCTTCCCGTCGACGATGGCAACGGAGCCACCTTGGCGCAGCTCCAACCGTTGAGCTTCGATGTCGATACTTCGTACGTGTGTATCGATGAAGGCCGTACCAAGGAGGACCGGCACGGCGAGCTGGTCCGCCACGACGAACGGAATTCGGAACGTCGTGTTCCTCAACCGCACGGCCAGGCGTACGACGGCCGAGAGCTTAAGCGGGTTGCTATTCGCGCCTGCCAATCGGGGCAGTGGCGCGTCGCAGATGACGTACCGCGACCAATCGGGAGGAAGGTCCGCCTTCCTCACCAGATTGTACCCCGCGCACGTATCAACGACGATCGTGCGGGGCATGAAGGCATTTCCCTCCGTGGCTATCGAGCCGAGGACGTTGTAGATCTTCGACGTCATAAGGCAAATGACGCCGTCGACCACCTTCGGCGTGCCCGGCTCGGCGAGATCGTTCCCCCTGGGCCGCCGGCGCCGGTTCCGACTTCTCTTCCGCGTCCTTCGGCCTTGGTCGCGGGGCGCCCTTCGGTCGGCCGCGTCCCCGCGACAAGTCGCGTTCGTACGCGGCTTGAATTCTACTGGCGGCCCCGGGTCCCCCTGGGTCGGGCCGCTGGCGCGTTCGATGCGCTTCTTGTTAGGCACTTGGCTCACGGTTTCCACAGTGCCTTCCTCCATGTGCGCCGGGCTCACGGTTGCCTCAGCGTCTTCGTCCTTTCGCACCGAGCTTAGGGGTGTCTCGGTGCGCTTGTGCGGGGTTGAGGGGAATAATATCGGTAAACCTTCCCCTCCCCCGCCGGGGACAAATAGGGGCGAGTCAAGGTTGGTTTGACAAGACGGTTCACGCGACCGCGCGAACGTAACCGTCTTTACGGGGTTTTCGAACTACCCGAGCTGTCAGTGCTATTCGCTTGGCTATCGTTAGCTAGCGCGTCGACAAGCCCCTGGCCGCGCGGATGGGGACGGTTTCCCCACCCCGACTGGCCATCTTCTACGAAGTAATCGGATACTTCGTGGCCTTGGATTGCAACGTCCGGCCGTTGCAATATTCGAGGGGCGGAGAGAACGGGCTCCCCTCCGCCTCCTTCCGTGGGCTGGGGGTGCGTCTCACCAGCCCAATCTTGGAGGTACATGATGGCGTTCTGTACCCCTTGGGGCAACGGGGGTCGGCCCCGGTCGCCTCGCCCATCTCGACGGGGATATCGCGTATCCATCCGACGAGGGTCACGTCGATCCCTTTGATTGGTCCCCGGGTATCGGTACCCGCCTTCACGAGGGGCAAAACGGACGCCACCACCCGATCGGCTCGGGTCACTTCGACGCGGGCCTGGATCTGCCCGCGTAGACTGCTGGATGAGATTGCGCATTCCGGGGCGCGTCTCTATCTGATAGCGGTAGTTCCTGTACGCCGTGAACTGACGTTGTTCAGGAGACAGGAACGGGCACGAGTACATGGCGTGGCCGTACGTCCGGCACAGCCAACAAATGTACGCGCTGCCATCGGTCGATGCGAAAGTCGCCGCGTGGCGTGCCTCCTCATCGGTGAGTCGAGGCACGTTAGGCAGCCCGCGGTCTCCTTCTCGACGGGAGATATCCAGCTCGGCCATGTTGTGGTTCGGACCACCCGTGGCCCTCGGCGTGTGTGCAAACGCCGTTGCGAAGCTTCCGGTCGAGCCAGTGGAAGCTGGCGTAGGGGGTCGGCCCCCTGCCCGGTCGAAGCCTTGCGTGATGAGGACAGGGTCGGCCTGCCACTCATCTTCTCCAATGTGGAGGGCGGTCGCCGGCGAACTCGTTCCGTGCGACCTTGGAGTTCGGACTCCCTTCGCTGCCGGCTTTGGGTCCGGCAGCGGCAACCCGCGACGGGCGCGGTAGGTTGTACCCTGGGCCGTTGCGATACGGCGAATCGTTGAGAGTTCGGTCTTCTGTTGTCCGGGCAACCTTTGCATCGTCTCTGCCACTGCGGCCCGGGTCGCAGTGGACAGCCCGCGCACGAAGTAGTGCGCGAGAGCTTGTTCTGAGAACACGGCCGTGCATCGGAACGCGGCGGATTCCAGCCGGTCTGCGAACGTGTTCTCGGTTTCGTGAGGAAGCTGTCGCGCCGACGCGACAGCGTCAAACGCTTCCCCCAACACGTCGTCGGTTAGCTAGCGTTTGATAAATTGGTTGACGAGGCCAGGACAGCTCGTGTCGTCGTGGAGCTGGCCGGCGCGGAGGCCGCGCATGGTGTAACTCGTATACAACCGCTCCGCGTCCCGCTCGAGGAAGTAAGCGAAGACACGGATTGCCACACCTTCGGTCAGGTGCTGGGCATTGAAGGTTATCCGGATATCCTTCAGAAACGGGAGCAACTGAATCGCGTCAGTACCGTCGAAGCTCTTCATCGTGGGACGGAGCCCACGGCAGCGTTGGACGTACTTCGCGATCCGTCCCGCGTCACCCGAGGTAACGAGCCTCGAGGTGTTGTCCAACCGATACATGCGGTAGTTCGCGACGGCGCTGAACTCCTGCATCATGGTGTGGACGGGCTCGAGCCCGGGTGCGGCGGGGCCCAACGTTCCGAACGGCGTGACGGGCAACGTTCGGACGTCGACGGGGCCGGGATGCGCGGTAAGATCCGCTGGCTGGTAGCCGCCCCAGCGAGGATCGAAGGGGAGAATCGGTTCCCCTGATCCGCGGGCGACTCCTCCACGGCCACGGTCGGGTTCGTCCGGTACCCGTCGGGACTGCCGCATGCTTCCGGATGCATACGGCAGGGCTTGAGTCTCGGACGCGAAGTTCGCGTCCGCCGTCGGCTTGATGTCCTCCGCCCTCCGACTGGTGACGGCTCCAGTCGGGGGCCACTCGTGCGCTCCGGATGCGCCCGGAGGAACAGTGGCACCGGGCCCACTCGAGGGGGCTCCGGGCGGCCTCTCGGCCGAGGTCTGTTCCATCTCACGGGCACGGCGGCGGGTTGAGTTGAGCTCCGCCGCCATGTGCGCGAACGCTCCCATCTGTTCGGCTGATGGGAAGGGTTGCGGGTCGCGTCGAACTCCGGAGTTTGCACTCGCGGGTCGACCCGCAGCGTCCACGGCGGGGGAATCGATGCGCGCCTCTTCGACCAGTACCAAACGGGACTGTAGCTGGTCGACGAGGGCGCGCAGGTTCTCCAAGGACTGAGTTACGCGCTCAAACCTTCCTTCGCGGAGGGAGCGCAACTCATCCATACAGCGGGCGTAGACGCTGTCGGAGACGTCGATACGGAGGGATGTTTGGACATCTTCGATATACTCCGCGATGCGATCGTACATCGCGCGAGCGCGTCCTTCGGAGAAGTCGGGAGACGGTTCGCGGTCTCGAGGACCAGCGTCGCCGTCGCCGACTCGGACGCGGAGCGCGGCCTCTCGCACATCGGCGGGCTCCGAGCGAATCGAGGTGGGATATTCGCCACTCATCTCGACGCGTACGGACGCGGAGGTAAACGATAGTCTTCTCAGTTCGATCTTGAGAGTCTTCTAGGTCGGGAGACCACTGTAGTATAATCACCCCCAACGACGAGGGGGGTGAGTACTGACAGTTCGGAAAGACCCCGATCGGCGGGAAGACAGAAGCACGGCCCACCCACGGTACCGAGCACGGGCTCGAGGTGGCGGTGGTAGAGCGGGATCGGGGAGGACGCGCGCACGCGCGAGCGGTTCTACGCCTCGACGCCCCGGAGCGGTACTGGGTGACGATCCAGTACCGACGGGCGGAGGTGGAGCCGGCTCGTGGGCGTGCTACGCGCATCCTCAACCCACGCGCGGTGCGACTCCTAGGTAAAACGGACGGAAGTACCTAAAAGTAAGCGGGCGGACCAAGGTGGAGGATCCTTGACAAGTCCGTGCTTGTCGTCCTCCACCGCCGGCGGTCCGCTCATATTTAATGTACATTGTAGCCTATCATAACTCTACAGTAGTGCCGGTCGACCGACACTGTAACGCTGTCAGCCGTCGGGGCTGACAGTCCACGTGTAGTACGCGTCCCGTACACGTGGAGGACACGTGTGTGCGCGCGTAGCTGTAAGGCTCGTGCCTTACTGTCGCTGATCTAATCCTAATCTAATTTCCGAACTTCCGTTTGGGGTTATACCACAATAAACACCCCGCCACTCACGGTGAACTGAAAGGGAACCTATATGGAACCCCAGCAGCCGCGAACACATACAGAACAGAACTCCACAATTATCTCAAAAGACATGGATATACGCAAATGCAATCCGACACCTCACTGTTTCACAAACAAAACGATAAGGGCACAATATTGATTGGTATCAGCATGGACGACTTCCTCCCGATCGCGTCACACACCCAACTCATCGACGACCTGTACCAAACACTGAAAAGAAAATATACGGTCAAAAGGATGGGCAAACCGACCAAATATCTCAATTGGTCAATAACGTACGGGAAAGAGGGAATCCACCTCTCACAGCCGGAACACATAGACAGTGTCGTTGAGCTCATGTCACAACAGGACTGCAATCCAAAGCGAACACCGTACCTTGACGGAATAAGAATGGACCCGCCCACCGACAGCGAGCCCATCCGCGCAGAGATTGCAGAGATATAAGGCAAAGCCATAGGGGAAATCCGCTATATAGCAGATACCACAAGGCCAGATATAGCCTTTGCAGCCACAGCACTAGCTCGAGCCCTCAAAAACCCACGCAGAGACATTGGAACCTATCGCAAAGACTCGTGCAATACCTCAAAAACCACGAGGAAAGAAGGAATACTGATGCCTGCAAGCAACAAGAGAACAGTACAAGTCAGCGCGTATTCCGACGCCGACTACGCGAATGACGAGACCACACGGAAATCGATCACGGGAATAATAACGATTATCAATGGAGCTCCCGTGCACTGGCTAGCAAAACAGCAACCGGTCGTTGTCAAAAGCACATGTGAAGCCGAATACATCGCCGCAGCCGAGAGCACGACGATAACTCTCTGGCTCCACCAATTGCTGCAAGAAGCACAACTCACCACCCCCTGCCCCACACTGCACGTCGACAATGCAGCAGCCGTGAAAATGGCAAAAAATATGGGAGCAACACGATGAAGAAAATGTATCGACATCAGGTACCACTACTTGCACGACAGAGTTCAAAAAGGGGAACTAAAAATCCTACGAATACCCACCACCGAACAATATGCAGACATACTCACAAAACCCCTCAAAGCAACACTGTACACCAAGCAAAAGGAAAACGTACAGATCCGCGCACAACCAACAAGAGCACACCAGCCCTCGCGTCGGGGGGAGTGTGGTTCCATCCAGAACCCACAACAGACGCTCGGCTAGCATGCAACAAAACCAAACAACACTTGGTTCCATCCAGAGACAAACAAGTAAGGCACACGTAGAATAAGGCACAGCATTACAGCACCTCACGGGCTTGTACAGTACCTATTATTTAGATGGCGCACAGCCGCCGAGGAAAAGCCAATCACCGCTCAGAATTTTTCCCGCAAGTGCACGCACACGACAGGGCCACTTGGCATCCTGGCGCCAACTGGGGGCTATCGAGCGCGCAGTGTCGTCTTGGCAAGAGGACACTACGCAAGAGGCTCTTGGGGCTTGTACAGTACGTATTATAGAGGACACGTAGGGGTTGTCGCCTCGATTCGAGTGCAGACACGCGCCGAGTGCAGATATGAGCACCGAGGCTTGCCGAGGGCCTCATATCGCACGACGCACAGCGTGTCTGCACGATGGGATCGAGGCGACAATATGCTTGTCTATCGGCTGACAGTGATCTAGTTTAATTTATCATAAAATGACTTGCCACGTATGGGCATGACACACCTACATGGGCATCGCCGCCGCCGTCGATTTCATTCTTTCTCCCTCCGTCAACGCCCCTCCCCCTCGCACACCCCTCCCTCTCGCACACCCCTTCGCACAACACTCCCCCTCGCACACTCCTCCCCGTCGCACACCCCTTCGCACACCACATCTATCCCTCACCCCTCACTCCTCAATCAACGCCGCACAACCCCGCAGCATGACTTCCTCTCCTCATTCTGTTCCCGGGACCCCACCTCCAGTGTCGACTGCCCTAGATCCTATCATCCCCAAAACACCCCAATCTACATCTCGTCGACATTCGAAGGCAGCGGAGAGCTTCCTCGGAAAGCGAGTTCCTGCTAACACGGCACGAGCCAACATTTCCTCTCTTCGGGCGCTCGCTCGATTTGTCTCTTCCACCCCGGGCATCGTTGAAGCTGCATTTAAGGGCAAAGAGCACCTCCGCGACCACATTCTTACTGGTGAGGCTCGCTTAGACTGGGAACTTTTTGAGACACGAAAAGCTGTTTTTTCCGATGGGGATTACGGGCATCTACCAGCTGGTCACACCGCTTGGACCGTTCAGCAGCTGCAAACAGTACCATTCTATTTGATTGAATTTTCGGTCAACTATCGGTCTACATCTGGCGACGAGATTAAGCCCGTCACTATGAGGGGATATATTTTGGGGCTGCAAAGAGCATTTAAATCAGAGTGGGGTTATGATCTCAAGGTGCTGGAAGGAAAGATTTTTAACAGTCCAACAGATGGACTGATGGCTGTTTTGGACAACAAATTCAGCTACCAGCAATCTAAAGGAGTTGTGGCAGAGAGCCACAATGTGCTATCAAAGGAGGACGTCCTAAAGCTGTACGAGTCGCCTCTGCTCGAACGCTCAACTCCGCTGGGGTTTCAAGCGCGTCTAGTATTTGGAATCGCATTAATTACAGCAATGCGTCCTTGTGCGTTGGTGCACTTAACAACTGGCCAGGTGCAGAAGATAACCTGTGGGGCCGAAGAGGTATGGAAAATTTGCGGAGTGATTGGAAGCCGCGTTGGTGCCTCGAAAACAGCGATGGGGGGTTGGAAGGCTGTAAAGGACAAGCCTCAGGAGGTTTGTGTATGGAACCGGAACTGTTTAGATGGAAAGCTATATTTGTTCGAGGATATCGAAGACTACATGCGCGTTCGCAGTGCGATGGATTGCGGCAGCGACAGGTTTTTTATGGGAGTCAATGCACGTGCAACAACGTTTGAAAAGTTTTTCAAACGCCAGCATCTCGGTCGTAATGCGTTCTCGCGCATCGTGGGGAGAGTATGTGAGCATGAGGGAATCACAGGAAGTGGAGTGAAGCGAGGAATGACCCTCCATGGGTTGAGGGGTTCTGTTGTGACTTTACTGTTTGAGGATGGTCAAAACGATGTGAATGTGTCGATGCGGACTGGCCACCGTGATCTAGCATCCCTGAAAAATTACCATAATCTAAGGGGCGTTCTAGGTATGCAGCAACAAGCTGCAATTTTTGGGGACTCGGAGCCGAAAAAGGAAAACGTGGAGGCTGTGTGTGGAAGGCACGACGCCCCGGATGGAAAGGAAAATAGTTTAAGGGACGATCAGGGACGAGAAACGTTGAAGGACTCAGGTTCAAAGCGACAGAAGGTAGGGGCTGTATGCGGAGGGAACGGTGGGCTTGATGGAAAGCAGAACATAGCAAGTGACAGTCAGGGACAAGCGGTGTCGCAAGAGAATAGTACTACAGAGGGTAGTAACTTGCGCCTGCTGTCGGGCGTGAAGAATATTAGCGGTGGTGTCTTCACAATTCATGTGAATAACCACTACCGGTAGTATTGAGCATGCCTTTAGATCGGAGGATTGGGAAGGGAGAGCGAAAAGGGAGAGCGCGAAGGTGAAGGGTAAAGTTGAGTACTGCAAGGAGAATGGTTGAGTAAATTTTGTCGCCCGGATATGTCTGCACTACAGTGCGATACTTTTTAACAGTGCAGACATCCAGTATGTCTGCACTCCAAACCTGTTAATGTCACCGTTGTCACGGCGCGTATGTCCCCGTCAGCCCGTAGACAATACGCAATTGGGGCTTGTACAGTACGTATTATAGAGGACACTACGCAAGAGGCTCTTGCCACCTACTAGTGTCTAGGTGACAAATGGCCTCATATGAGGTCACTTTTCAACTTAATTTTTCTCGACTTGTGCAACCTGAACAAAATGGAAAAAGATACTCTCGCCACCGCAGTTGACTTCTGCGCTGCGGAAGGGTGGAGCTTGGTGAGATCTGCACGTCCTTTCCAGGCTTTTTGAGAATACCTAAAGAAAAAGCTTTTTTAAAGAACATCAAAACGTTTTTTGTTGATATCTTCGAAACCAAAACGCCTGTTTAAAATATCATCCGATAGTTTAAACTATATTAGATTCTTAGTATTTCTGTGTATTCATAACTGCTATCCCGATGTTTTGCAGGAAGCTATTACCGAGGGAATATTGGTTAAAGAAATGGTGTCTAAACTGATTTTATAAAATTTCGATTTAATGTATACATTTTTGCAAAAAAAAACGTGGCCTCATATGAGGCCAAGCCTGACCTCATATGAGGTAAGTTGCCGGTCGTCTAGACACTAGTGACGACGGAAGCAGAGCTACAGCATTTGTTAGGCAGGGGGTGTAGACGGCAAGTGCCAGACGCGCGCGCGCACTCACAACTGCAATATAAACACCGGCGGTCGGATTTGATCTCTCAAGTATTCGTTTTGGGAGTGCTCTGGCAAGAGGACACTAAGCGCTCGTTAGCCCCCAGTTGGGGGCCAGGATGCCAAGTGGCCCTGTCGTGTGCGTGCACTTGCGGGAAAAATTCTGAGCGGTGATTGGCTTTACGCCGGAGGCTGTCGGCGGCTGTGCGCCATCAAAATAATAGGTACTGTACAAGCACGTCCCCCGTCCCCCGCTCCCCAGAGGATCGGGGGTATCAGTGTTCCTAGTGTCTAGGTGACAAATGACCTCATATGAGGTCACTTTTCAACTTATTTTTCTCGACTTGTGCTAGCTCAACAAGATGGAAAAAAGATACTCTCGACACGGCAGTTGACTTCTGCGTTGTGGAAGGGTGGAGTTTGGTGAGATCTGCACGTCTTCTCCAGCCATTTTTAAAATGCCCAAAAAGGAGCCTTTTTTGACCAACCTCAAAACGTTTTATGTTGATATCTTCGAAACCAAAACGCCTGTTTAAAAAGTCAACTCATCATTGATAGTTCATTAGATTCTTAGTCTCTCTGTGCATTGACAACCGCCATCCCAATGTTTTGCAAGATGTTATTGCCGAGCGCGTATACGTTAAAGAAATGGTGTCCAAACTGAATGTTTTAAAGTTTCGATTTAATTTATATATTTTTGCAAAAAAAAAGCTGGCCTCATATGAGGCCATGACTGACCTCATATGAGGTCAAATTGATTGTCGTCTAGACACTAGGTCCACAAAGCTTTCAAACAGATTGAGCAGAGAGATGGTACCGCCCTGAGCACAGCAAGCAGCACTCCATAATCAAGGGCGGGATGGAAGGGAATACCACCTTCCAGAGGAAACTTAGCAAACTGAGGACGCTGAGAAAAGCGGCCAGGATAGATGATGTGTCCCGTTGGAAGCCCAGCGTTGGCAAGCTGCAGCCAGTACAAGACAGGAGACTGCATAAGGCACATCAATATGGCCTCCAAGTGAAGGACGCGGGGGATTCGGTCGAAAAAGTAGGCGTACTGCGCACCGCCTCGTCTAAAGAGATGATAGCAAACTTGAGCATGTATTTCGGATGGTTGGGCAACTCGTACAAAGGGCTCCTTAACAGGGCGGACGAGGCAGTGTACACCCTTGAAGAATTATACCACTCCGTGAACGCAGTGCGGAGGGTAGCTGGTATGGAAAGCTTGAAGGAGAGTGAGTACCTAGTCATACTTAATACGGTGTCCAGAGTGTGTGAGAAGTTGACAGAGGATATGGGGATACGTGATTACGTTTATGTCCCCTGTAACGATACGTCGATTCCGTGGATGCAGATTAGCGATAGAGTCTACCTTCTAGACTCAGGAACCATCACACCCGACAAGCATAGGGGGCCAACCATCCGTGGGGCCATTCGAGACGGCACCCCGGCGGAACGTACGTACATATTTAACGATGGTGAACTTCAAGGGAATGCGAGTGTACCAATTGACGTCTCCGACTATATATTTGATAACATGTTGCTAGGCAGGCAGTTTTGTAGTGCGCATGTGGAAGTCAATGATGATGGTGAATACGAAGCCGTGTTCATCTTAGTGACAGACATCGAAGCAGCTGAGGCGTATGATCATAGCACTACCCGAATGGACAATGGGTATGATTCACCTATGGGGGGACTGAGCAGACGTATACTCCGGCCAGTATCTAAGTATGAGACTATACTGTCGGGGTTCTTCTCCTCATTCTTCGTGGGGGTGAGTGAAGAAGGGCTTAAATCCGTCCATCAATTCGTGCGTAAGTGCCTTGAAGACGGGGCATCCAGGCCTGAGGAAGACTTAGGGCTCAGCGTTACGGATCTGAACAACTTATTGGGACACCAGATCAATATTAACAGTTCCATGTACGCGCCGACTGCAGCATTAATGAGGAGGAAGATTATGAGGAGAGAACAAAGGGCAGGGACTGACGTAGCGAAGTTGCCTGGCATCGAGGTGCAAGGACCGAACGTTATTATAGCCGCAGCAGGGAGTGAGGTCTACCTCAGGTGTCCCCGTGAGAGAGACACATGGCTCGCGTGGTTGATCATGACCTTGTATGCAGTCGCGACCGTTGCTAGTACGTTCCGTGACGATAAGACCTCTGAAGGGCTGAAAGTGATACCAGCCGCGGTAGCGTTCGTTGTTGTTGTTGTTTCGTACTATCACACGGCCGTTCATAAGAGGGATCTCCGGGATTTTTTCTTGGGAGGTCGGAAATTCAAATCACTAAGCGAGGCACTTGAACACGTACCGGAAGAGGTGATAATGCCGGAGCTCCTGGCACATAGACATCCGGAACACTTGGTTGACGGAGTCGACTGCTGTTACCTGACCAATGAAAAGAGGGAAGGGATGGCGATTGATCGCGAGTACAGGATATCAAAGCTAGAATCGTTCGGCGCGCAGATGGGGGTAGCAGATACTGGAGAGCTCGTTTTTCGGAGTAACAGGAGCAGGCCGTGGAGGCTGGTAACTGGAGATGAGCAACAGGTGCACGTAACTGATGTTGAAGTTGAACGGTGTGCTCCTGCGAGGTGGCGCATTGACCCAGTAGTCAAAGGCGAGACGAGCCGAAGTTCTGCCGGGGGCGAGGCGAGCAGAGAATCTCGGATGGAGGAGCTGGATGGAACCACACTGTGAACAGCCTCAGTGCAGTGAACTATTGGGCTTCCAACTATTGGGTGCCACATTTTGGTTCACTCTATCGAGACTTTACTCTGTAGTTACAAAATTTGTTGCCATTTGTGGGTTTACGCATAACGAATTTCTGGAATCAAAAATGCGGAAAAGAAATACAACAATGCAGAACTTTATTTCAGAAACTTTGGTTTCAGAATTTTGATACACGTTTACGCAGGCACCCACGGGGATCAAAAATGAGTATTAGAACCCACGGGTTCTCCCTGGTTGAAGATATTCGTAGTTTATTGGTTCTAGTCGGTCACGAGACATCGGTTAAGAGGGGACACACAAAGGCTACGCAAACCATTAAACCGAACTGGAAAACATAAAGAAAACATAAAGAGAGAAAAAGACATGATGAGAAAGGAAACTACCAAGAGGGCGGCGCAGCCGGGGCTGGGCGGGCAAGAGAAATAGACATGGCCAGGAGAGGGGGGCTGGCAAGAGGCTCACGATGGCGCCATAAGTACCACGGAGCAGCGAGACTGCGAGGTGAGGTACGCTCGGTTGGCTGATAGTAATTACAGCCACTCGCTATTCTCCGGGGAGTTTCACCCCTATACACGCTAGCGTGTACAGAGACGCGAAGGGGGCAAATAAAAGCGGTAGCAGATGCACGGAGAGCGCTAGACATGCGGTAGCATGTGCGCAAAGAGCCACTCCGAAGCGGCGGTGACAATAATACGGCTATCGAAGTAAACAGAAAACTGGTTCTGCGATGCCCAATCCAGACGGGTCATAATCCATTCGCGGCTGAACTGGAGGACGAGCAGCTCGTTGAAGCCACCGATACGAGCGCTGTGCGATGTGAAGTAGCAGCCAGGCGGCGGAGCGCCGTTGACGAGGGCAACGGCAGTCTCAACTGCAATGCCGAGATCGGCAGTGCCGACCTTTTGTCCACGTCTGAGATTGAAGAAACCAATATTGGCGGGACGCAAGGAGCGCCATTTCGAAAGCAATGCGTTTGGCGAAGCAGTAGAGGTCCAGACGGGGTTGGTTGGAAGTGAAAGGCGTAATGGTCGGGACCGAGATTTGCCTTTCCGGTAAGTGATCACCGCACTCACTCTCTCCGCCGTTATGGTGATGTCGCTGTCTTTCAGATAGGCGACAGACACCGACCGGCACTGAAAGACAAATGCAAACACCACTGTAGCACAATAGCCCACCGTGTCTACGTCCTCGGCAGACAGCCCACATTCCACAATCTGCCTCATGAGGGCTGCCGGGAGCCCAACCCGGGCCATATGAACGACGCCTTGAAGATCATCCTTGTTCTCATATGCGCGGACAAGAGCCGATACCATGGGAGTATGAGTTGGGGAATCGAAGTTGAGGAGCTCGTGGTATCGAGATACGGCCGTAACGTACTGCGCCACTGACGTCGGACCGACCCTGCCTTCGAGATGCAAGTAGCCGATATATGCTAGAACATCCCCCTCCTTCGCCCCAAGCCGCGGTCGTCCATCTTCGTAGCAGAAGGTAAACCATTTCTTGATCTGGCTGGAGCGATTGGCCCAAGTCCCGTCACTCCATCCGTAGTTGGCAAGCAAGTCTGCTGCGGCCTGGGCGCTTCCCGTTGCACCATCATCCCCACACCGGCTCAATACTGCATCCCGTATCCCCTCCTGCCACACCACCCTCACGCCATTGTTGCGAGAACGACGGACCAGTCGGCGTTGAGATTTTTCGAACTCCGCAGTAGAGAAAAGTCGGCGCCTTGTGGATGGAGGACCTTGACCGTAGTGGCGTGACGCACCAACTGCGGATGCCAGGCTTGCGCTGGCCAGTGGGGAGCCACCAGGACGCCCTTCCCACCATCCGCTATGACCTTGCGAATGACCAGAGGGAGCATGTCGAAGGGGGGATTCCACAGGCGCGCCCTCCCGTCTCCCCAGTCCTCCAGCATCTGCGTCGCCAGGTATTTCCGTCGCGCGACTGCCGTCTCTCCGAGGGGGCGATGAGCGAACACCACCGAGTCCACCTGGTACTCGTCCTGGATCGACTGCAGCAGCTGGTCCGTCGCCTGCACGTCGCCAGGATCCCAGGTCCGGGAGAGAGCGTCGGCGATCCGGTTGACCGCGGACGGCAACCACCGGGCTTCGATCCGCACCCCCAGGGTTTGCAGCATAACCTGAAGCCGGCGTAGCTCCGCCATCATTGGCTTGGAAGCGGACACCATGGCGTTCAAAATGAAGCAGACTGCCTGGTTGTCCTCGTGCAGCAAGAGGCGCTGAACGTCCGGTCGGCCGACGTACGCGGCAAAGTGCCTCTGTAATAGCAGACGAACCGCCCGAAGTTCCCTCAAAGTGATCGAGTGCGCGCGATCGGCTGCCGTCCAAAAGCCTTGACCCTTCCACAAACCCCGCGAGCCCGCCAGCACTTGCGATCCCAGTGTCCCTCCGTACCCCACGTCGGCAGCATCGGAGTGCAACGTGAGGTCGGGCGCCAGCCTGACCAATTCCCGTCCTTCTCCCCGTGTCAGCGAACGCCAGTGGCGCAAGTCGCGACGCGATTGTCGGCAAAGACGCACCTTTTGAAACTGGTCGTGGAGCCTTGTTGCGTCCCCGTGTCCACGGGGCACACGGTGCACACGGGCCACACGGTGCACACGGGCCACACGGTGCATATGCGCCGTGGCTGCCTTTGCCCTCGCTCCTCGCGCTCCACCAGGAGCCCGGACAGTGCCATGTCGAAGTAGAGGCTCCTTGTGTAGAACCGCGAGAGCGGAATGGCCAGTGTCATCGACACAGCCACTCCGCAAAAATGCCGCAGCTTTTTCAACGATACCCACCGGCGGTTCCTTTGCGCGGACAAGAGGAGCTGCTTGGCTAGCAGGCGAAGGCGGGCTACCTTGCTGTCGGACGCGAACACCCTCATCGCGACAGTATCCACCACACAACCCAAATGCTCCAGCGTAGTCGTCCCTTCCCAGCATCCCTTCCCCGGGTGTCTGACGAGCCCCAACCTTGCGAACAGCCTTGACAGTCTCCTCCCGGCGCGCGCGCAGTCCTGTCTTGTCGATATCCTCCCCAGCGGCGACGGCGCACACGCGAAGTCGTCAATGTACGGCAGGATGCGGTACCCGAGGCGCTCCCGCAAGTGCTTCACCAAAGGACGGAGCAGCTTGGTGAACCACAGAACAGAGCGCCCCAGCCGAACGGTAGCGCGATGCAACGGTAGTACCGACCGTTGTATCGGAAGAGGAAAAAGTCTCTCATGCGTGGATGGAGGTAAAAGTGGCGGTACCCACTTTTGATGTCCCAAGACATCAGCACATCTCCCTCCTGCAGTTGACACGCGAAGGACTGTAAGGTCTCCATCTTGACTGACCCCTTCGGCCAGTGCTTGCTCTGCCGCTTGAAATTAATTACAAATCTTCCTTTGCGGTCCTCGCCCTCGCCTTGCCAGACCGTGAAGGCTGACGAGATCATCCTGCCCCCTCTCGCAAGGGCCTCGGCCTCCTCAAACCCTACCTCCTCGTACACCCCCTCTCTGCAACCCCTTGCCAGGTCCTCCGTGGCAAACTGCCTGTCCTCCGCCGTCTGAGGGAGCTTGCTGAGTACAGTACCGTCCTCGAAGGGCACCGTCGGCATGTCCAATACACCGTACCGGATCTGACGGGCGATGTACTCGTTGACTCCTAACTCCGAACGCCAAACGTCCGCCCTAAGAGCCGTCCCCCGCCGCAAAGGTGCTCCCCCCTTACCCTTTGTAGCGTTTCCATCTCTTTTTAGGCACATTACTCCGGGCTGGACCCGTCCCCGGCGGAGGGTCCAGCGTTCTTCATGCCAGTAGTCTTCTCTAACCTGGCCTTGGCAATCATCTTTGCAGCCTGAATCTCCGACTTAGAAGTGAGCGCCTCGCGGGCAGACTTGTACGAATCTGAGAACACAGCGTCGTGCCCCTGTTCCACGAGGAATGCCATCTGGCGAGCTGCCTCGACTCCTTGGTCGGTGATGTCCCTGAAATACTGCGCGCGCATAGACAGTACCTCGAGGGCGGCACGGATAAACTTTTCAGCCAAGGCCAGTTTCCTTGCCATGCTTGGAACGTCCTCGCTCTGATTCTTAGCAACTATGAGAGCAGAGAGTCCCATTTCGGTCCAAACGCCAGCAGCGTTTACGTATTCCCATTCCTTGGCCGAGCGTCGGTCCCTGGACCGCAACTCGGAGACGAAAGCGTCAGCAGCAGGCTTGAAGTAACCCATGTGAGTGACGGGTACATGGGGGCCACGCTCAAACACGCTTCCTTCTCCAACCAACTTGAGGGAGCTGAGCTCCGCGACAACATCCCCATAATCCCGACGCGCGGGCACGGCACTCTCCCACGCCGCTCGCACAGCTAGCGCAGGGCGCGCCACAGCTGCGACAGCCGAAAGCGTGGGGGCCGGGGGCACCGGCGCGTCGATGTCGGCGGGTTGTTCGGGTTGTACGCTCATAGCTCCAAAGTACTCTGTTTGTACTTACTAGAATATGTCACCGCCTAGGCTGAGGGGAATTTCTCAAGCAAGAGAAATAGACATGGCCAGGAGAGGGGGGCTGGCAAGAGGCTCACGATGGCGCCATAAGTACCACGGAGCAGCGAGACTGCGAGGTGAGGTACGCTCGGTTGGCTGATAGTAATTACAGCCACTCGCTATTCTCCGGGGAGTTTCACCCCTATACACGCTAGCGTGTACAGAGACGCGTAAATAAAGTTTTTTATCATACGCGATATGCACCGTGATTTTAATACAATTCTCAATAAACTCAATTACAGTAGGGGCAAAAGAAGCCATTGAATTTCTTGAAAAACTCAAAGTATTGCAACCTATCACAGCACTCCGCCTGTCCAGTCCAAATATCCGTCAACAAGTAAACATTTAGTTGCCAACAAGTAAACATTTACTTTCCACGGGGTAAACATTGACCCCCGATCAACAAGTAAACATTTACTTGCCACTGGGTAAACATTGACCACCCGTCTAATTTTCTAGTAAACATGTTCCCGCTACTGGGCAAATCAATATGAGAATACCATTTCCACTGCTGCATGCACATGGACACTCTATATTACCTATGTACCGCACTTGATCTTCTGGATGATATAAACTGGACTGTTTTCGGTAGTGAAAAATCGATACAATCTTGGTAAATCATACAAATAGATGTAGTTTTAACAATTCTCATAAGTTCGATCTGTAAAGTCCAGTTCTCTACCATTGGTGAAGCTGTCACGGATTACGCTGCGCTAATGAGATTAAATTACTTAGTAATAAAACGCAAATGAGAAGGCAACATCCTGCAAACTTTAATATACTTAATGCGACTTCAAGATAGTGAGTGTTTTTCTATGGCAAAGACGCTTGATCGTGGCGACATACATACTGTGCTTTCTTCATGTGTATTGAAACTCCAAAAAAGGACCCAAAACTCATTATGAGATTTGGAAGGCCGAAAAGGGACCCAAAACTCATTATGAGTTTCGAACCCCCACAAAAAGGTATTCGAAACTCATTATGAGTTTCGAATACCAAAAAAAGGGGTTCGAAACTCATAATGAGTTTCTAACCCCCAAAAAAAGGTATTCAATATTCAAAATGAGGTTGACACTACATATTCCGTAAACAAGTTAACATTTGCCTGCTGCTCACTTCACATTAATCACCTCAGCAAAGGACAAATGCAAACATCGACCCTGAAAACAGGTGGCTTACTCAATTCATGAGTAGAGGACCCATGAAACAGGGCGTTCCATACTCGAAGTGGTAGTTTAGTCAGTCTTTTAACAGGACTATACGCTTTTTCAAAGTCCGTAGGTCGCTGGGTGATCTTCAGAAGAAATATGGGGCTCAATAGGATAGCACAGATAGCTTCAACACATAAGTCTCGATACCATTTTACTTTCGTGCCTACTCAGAGATCTCTATCAGAAGCATCAACATCAATACAGTTTACGGCAGAATTATTCTTTTCCAAGCCTTGAGCATTCTTGATATCGTCGCCACTCGTTTTAATTTTCAAGAACAACGTCGAGATAACTTTGCGCAGGAGAAGATCCTGTGTTACTTCCTTCAGGCAACTCAGAATCTCAATTCGGGCATCAAATGCTGATAACGCATTTTCAACTTTCATTGTCAGATCGGTAAGCTTTTCCATCTGTACAGCTGAAGCTTCTTCGACAATTTCGTTCATTGCCTCAGCTACATTCTTCTGAATCATTTTCATTTCCAACAAGTCTCCCTTCATTGTGTTCCGACTTTTATGCTTCGTGTCTGAACGAGATACGGAGGCTTTAATTTTTCTTTCGGAACTGCCTGGGATATTACCGAGAAACTTGGATCTCTTCTGATTTTTCTGCGGAGATTTCGATCCAGATGGGGCAACCAAAGAGTCAAACCGCTGTCGCTTGCGAAGGATGTTGTACGCGCCAACCCCGCTATCCAATCCAAGCGATTCCTCGACTGAAATGTTGTCGAGATCTTCGAGTCGTTTGGCGGCAATGGCTGGATTAATCTGCACGCCACAGATGTGATGTCCTCTCCTTTTTTGGCTCTCAACGATGTTTGTGTCCTGAAATCCAGTGCGGAAATTTTGATCAGCCATATTTGAAAACGCTGTAATTGCCAACGTCTTGAAGGGGTATTTTAGTACCCAATCTGCCCAAGACCTGTCCAGCGATCTGACGTAGTCCAGAGCCTCCTTTGCTTCCATAACGCTTCTGTAGTTGCGCATTTTCATCATCGTTCTATAGAACACATCTCTGATATTCACCGGTATTCGGGCCGCTCGTCGCCTTGCATCCCTGTCAAAATGAACAGTACAACCAATCATGATGTTCTCCACATGCATACGTGCTGAACCTCCGATTGTCGATTGAAGGGCCAGGGCAATTCCTTCTATTTCGGCGGCATCGAAGTCAGTAGTTATTGACCTGATTTCGATGCACCGGATCCCGCATTGGTCTACATTGAACACGTATGGTACGCGTATTAAGCATAAACTTTGCGGTGCACTCACAGCTCTTCTCCAGTATGTCTGCATGTGATCCAGGAACAGTTTCCATCCCATACAGTACGAATCACGCGTAAGTCGGTTCATCATGAATCTGGCGACGACCATTCCCTTCGTTCCTGATAGGCCGGGATGAGCTTGTGCTACAACATTGTATAAATACCACGAAACTTTAGCCGACAATCGAAATGGCTTGAAACTTTCTTTTGTCGACATGACAACCTTCACCATAGAAACGTCATTTTCCAATGTCTTGAAGGTCGCATCTCCGGCAAAGCAAGATGACGTCGCTCCTTTTGCAATCATTGAATTAGTTGCTAAAAGAACCACCGCTCCTCCTTTTTCCACAGTTCTGGCTTCTCTCACATATTCGTTTCTCTCATCCGCTGCCATTTCAAACATAGTTCCAATGCTTTCTCTTTCTTTTGCGCCAGATTGCATTGCCGTGCAGATATCGTAAATTCTGTGGTCACTTACAGAAACCCCGAAACCTCTAGCTCCAAAGCTATGCAATAGTTTCTTCTGAACCTCCAATTTGATGTGGACTGCAGGGGCTCCTCTCGACTTGCAAGCTTCTTCAACAATAAGAGTATCTTTCGCGAAAGAGGATACAGGCGAGGGTGGCGGGGGATGGTTGTGTATTCCTTGAAAGTAGGCAAAACAAATTGTGTTTTGTTCTCCAGGCAGTCCTCGCAATATATCACCTCTTTTGTAGACCGCGGTATCGCACGACACCTGACCGACCGGTTGCATGAGGATTAATTTTACAGGGCAAGCCCCAGTCTCGATAAGAGATGTTCCGTGATCCGGACATTGAGCAGTTCTCTTTCCCTTGCTGAGGAAGAACATACAGTCCTCTTTGCTGCAGTCTGCGACTCTCCCGCTATGTAACATCTCTTGCAATTCAACCAGAGCCTCATCTGTCAACGCATGTAGAGATTGAGATGAGTGCTTCCGCGACGCCCAACCTTCGATGCTAGACCGTTTATCCCCATCTCCCTTTCGAAAACCAGAACAACCAAGGAAATATTCTCCAGTGGATCTGTTTTTCCTTAATTTAGGGACTCCTCGACATTTTTGCACTACCCCTGGAGCTCCTTGTGATGCAGTTGGAGTCCTGATGTATTGACTATACCCACCCGCACTGTTGACTTTTTTTTGCACCGACAAAAACAAAGTCCTTGCCAAACGCTTAGCGGTATGCTTCGCAGAAGCGCTACCATCCTTCCTCTCCCTCTGTTCGGAAAGAAGCTGCTCAAACGTTTCACTATTTCCATGGCTTCTCCCGCTAAATGAAGATTGTACCAGCGCACAATGCTTCACTCCGAGGCACTTGTATCTCCGCTTCTGCATGATTTCGCTGCTTTCCAGAAATGGAACGCGCCCATCCCAATTTCCGTTAGCCTTGAAGCGATAAACCAATTGATTTAAAACCTGACTGCTTGTCTGACCGCGGATTACATGCAGAACGCCATCTTCACTTGTTTCAAGCATGGAAATAACGAGAGAA
The DNA here is from genome assembly GCF_000350225.1 of Chondrus crispus. Taxonomy (NCBI): domain Eukaryota; phylum Rhodophyta; class Florideophyceae; order Gigartinales; family Gigartinaceae; genus Chondrus; species Chondrus crispus. The sequence continues at coordinate 300,107 of NW_005178620.1, read as the reverse complement.
TTATGAGATTGCAGCCTCTCTGCCATCAATCTTGAACAAACATGGTACATGACAGACGCGGACTCTCTCATAATCCCAATAACAGAAGTCTTTGGGAGCCACTTGGTCTCCTTCACGTCCATGACCGAAGTAATTTGTGACTTATCATGACATGACGATGTCAGTATAGGAGTTCCAACATCAGAAGGGAAAGAGGAGACTCTCTGGTCTTCACTTTGGGACGTCTGTGGATGAGTTAGATCAATTACTTCCTCTAGCTCATCCACTGTTGCGTAATTGGTACTGCTCATTCTGTTCGATCTGCAAAATGCGACTTTACAAATCAGTGAGACTATACTTTTCTGAAGATAGGGATTGACGTACAAATCTTCTCTGACTCTACACAGTTTTGGTAAACAAACACCACACTAAAATGGTCTCAATGAAAAGGCTACACTCGACGAAGAACCACAAAAAAGTAACGTTACAAGCGAGTACAGGAATTGTATATTCTACAGTCAAGAGTTAAGAGTAAGCAAGAGTTATAGCTCGGGCTTGAAAAGGTTAACGGCTTCAAAATGGTCTAGATCAAAGAAAGGCCCACTCTACCCCTCTGCGTGGGTGCGGGGTGCGTGGGGGTATGCCATACCGTTCTCGTTGGGGCATTCATCCCAGCAACAACGTTTCATTAATGATCAAAGGTACAGGTATATAAGTTACAAACCACATCACCCACGGGGGTCCCGACCCACGGCAGCTATCCTGGCTTATTTTTGGTCCAAAAGCAAACGCAAATAACACTGTGCGTGGATTATACAAATAGAGGACAGATGATGTACTCTCATTATGAGTTTACCAAAAAAGCAAAGCAGGGGACTCGAAACTCAAAATGAGAATGGCCTCGAATCATGCGCCGGGCCCTTTCAGGGGCGGGGCAGGTACTGTACTGTGCGCATGTACAGTATCGCCATTTTGAGTTTCGAGTACCAAAAAAAGGGGCTCAAAACTCATTTTGAGTTTCGAGTACCAAAAAAAGGGGTTCGAAACTCATAATGAGTTTCGAGTACCAAAAAAAGGGGACTCGAAACTCATAATGAGTTTCGAACCCCCGAAAAAAGGTACTCAAAACTCAAAATGAGAATTGTCTCGAAGTATGCACAGGGGGGCCAGGGGGCGCTTCAGGGACGGGGCAGGTACTGTACTGTGCTCATGTACAGTATTGCCATTTTGAGTTTCGAGTACCAAAAAAAGGGACTTGAAACTCAAAATGAGCTTGAAACCCCCAAAACAAGTGATTCGAAACTCAGAATGAGTTTGGAGTTTCGAACCCCATGAAGGGACGCGAAACTGAAAATGAGAATTGACCTCGCAGCATGCGCAGGTGTGCTCCAAGGGCGCAGCAGGATTTGCAATTTTCGCGTGTGCTGTAGGTTAATATTGCGTTTCGCAGCCTCTAAATGGTGCGGGCGATTCTCATGTTGGGAATGCCCTTAGTGTGTGCTTGGGAGTGTGCTGGGGCCCGTAGAACAGTACACTAAATATGCGTTGGGAACCCATGTTTTTTTGCTTTGAAACGCAAGATATGTTTCAATAAGTCAGATGTATGTTTAGTTAGAAAGAAGGTTCGGTCTCTACAGCTAGCGTCAATACCTCTTCCCGTCTGCAACTCTTCATTTGTGGTTCAAGGTACAAGAAATCTTTGACGTCAGAATCATCAGATTGAGGGAAATGCCGGTGACTTGTCAGGTACTTTTTCCAAAGGGGACTCCCAACAGCAATTTTCTGAAGCTTTCCTAAAACAATTAGCACTTCTCTTGCGCGTGAAATGGCCACACACGCGAAGTGCTTGTCGTTTAGAAAAGTCAATTATGTACTTGTTTCCGGCACCACTGTGCTCAACGAATGTTCTCACTAATGAAAGGAAAACAACATCAAACTCTTTTCCTTGGGCCGATGCGAATGTCAATACCGACGCATTGCGAAGGTTTGATTTTTCCAGAGCCTGTGTCAGAAAGTTTTTCTGAGAAATATACGGAGTGAGAATTCCAATCGACATCTTACTTGATGGGGATGCCGACTGTCATTCTTTCAGCATTTCAATGATGACATGACACTCGTATTCATTCCTATAACCGCCTCTTGGATCATGTACCTCATTGTTTGTGGCATTCAAGGCATGGCATTGCTTCGTGTTCACGAAGTTCACTACCCGCAACGGAAAGCGGTCGGAAGAAATAGTCTCCATACAATTCTCAGTTTCCCAATACCTTTGCGGTAACCGTGGTCCATTCAATATTTTCCCAGCGTAGAAGTTGTCGCTGACATACCGTCCGATAGATGGCGCACTTCTCATCTGCTTCTGAAACTGGAACATGACACGTGGTGTCTGCTCCCACATAGCTACATGCTGTGCGCTCGTTTCCGGAGGAAACGAGGGTTTCATTGTCATCACAGACATCGCCTTGGAAAAGAAGTGAGGAGTACTAGCTCTGTGTCTCGTCCAGATATGAAACGTCTTATCGTCGTATGGCGGAAGCTGAGCTTGATCGCCAACCAAGACCACAGAGGTACCAAGCACCGGTTCGCCAACGTTTTCGAGAACCCGGCAGAGTACCGCAGTTGTTTCCGTTTCACACGCGTAAGCAGCCTCATCAATAACAATGAGATCAAAACCATGAATGTCTTGATTCCAGTCAAACGACATTGCTGACCCAAGAGTGCTAAAGGTTGCTTTTCTCTCGTTGATGATAGCGTCCGGTCCCAATTTTTCGGATTGAGATAGTTTGTGTATCTGGAACTGCTGAGCTGCCTCTTCTGTACTCATGGAACCCAGACGCAAGGGCGAGTACTCAGAATCAATGGCATTGCCGCCTGCCGTGAAGTACTTCATCAGAAGATCATCGATCGCGGCGTTTGTAACTGTCAAAACCAAGGCCCTTCCAGTTAGGAGATCAGAAACATTAGAATGCCGATTCCTCTCATCTCCAGAACCAGGAATTAACAAAGAACCGAGAGATTTTCGAGTTGTGGCCCAGACAAGAATCGTGACGACGTGAGACTTGCCAGTACCGGGCGGGCCTTGGCAGAAAAACATCGATGATGAAAAGTTCACGTCTCCCTTTCTCCCTGGACCAGTCGAGTTGCCAATATCGCACCACCACCTTTGTGCGCTCCGGGAAAGAAGATGGTATGCTGTGACATGAGAACACCACGACACAAGAAACTGGAGCTGACTGTCGTTGACTGTGGTTTTCATAGCCCGGAGGACTTTAAAAATCGACTCACGGGCAAACCGGAGAACTGTTTTGGCAACAGCACAAGGGTCGACTGACAAAACGGGTCGATGTTGAACGCTGGTTTGATGTAATGCTTTCCGTATGGTTAAGCAATGCTTATTTGCATTTTCCTGCACCAAGCGCCATTGAACAATCGAAACCATGTCCCAGAATCTCTGCGTATACGAGCAAACGAGAGAAGACGGGTCCGACAATTCAAGAATCTTGAAGCGATCCAATTTGAAAAAACCCTTCAATATTGCAATGAACGATTTCGAGTATTGACGGATGCTTTCGGTTCCAAGTTTTTGGATGAAAAGCCTGTTTTCCATGTCCCTATTCTTCGAGAAAGAGAGTAAATTATGGAAAACCCCGAATCGCAAACCACCTTCTTCGTTGTTTAGGATGGCAACTCGAACCATTCGAGTTTCTGCGTTTTGCTGAACATGCGTGGGGTTTTCCAACAGTATCCCGAAACGCGTTTCGGTTGCACCCTTGTCAAGATGCGAAAGAGCCACGAAGTCTAGTTCCATGAAGTCAAAAGCACGTCCTCTGGAATCTTTAGGGACTCGCTTTCCACTAGGGCTCCATACCAATTTGTACGACAACTCCACTTCTATCAGGTTCGAAGTTGAAAGCTTGCCATCCCTTCCGTCAGTTGGAAAGCATATCTCCCCGATTGCAAGTGAAGAAGAAGTTTTGCAGGTTGGGTACGAGTACGATTGTGGGCTTTTACAGATGTCCAGCACGTTCCCAGCCCAGCGGACTGCTCTCCCAGAATTTTTCGTAACTGTCTGGCCGATGGAACTGTACTGAAACGGAAACGTTGCATCCTTTCTTCTTTTCGGAATATTCACCACCTCAATACACGCGACATTAGGAATAGACGCAATTCTCATACTTCCAAGAACAATTGCATCTCGCAAACGTTCGAGTCTGAAAACGTCTGATTTCGACATGTTTGAGGTCATCCAACCGTGCTGTTTCCACTGCAAGAAGGAATTAAAGGCTCCCGAGAAAACTGGGTGGTTCCTTCTTGAACACGCCGTTTTGCACCTTCTTGCTTCTGGGTGGCGGAAATGCAGCACACTGAACAGGAGTTCAAAGACGCATGGTACATATATCACATCATTTGGTGAAAACGTTTCATGGTGCCTCACCATAGTGTGAGCAGAGTCACTAATCGTCACCGACAGTTCCGGACTGAACGATTTCGATGATGCCACGCCTTCATTCGATTTCTCCGGAACTTGAGTTCTTCTGTCTTAATTCGTCTTCTGCCGAACTTGAGTTCGGAAGTCTTCTTTAAGATCAATTTCGATTCTCTTCAATGCTTCATCTTTGTTTGGCGTTTCCAGAACAATGGCCTCTTTCTGTTCGGGCTCATGATCAAGATCCTTTAAAGAGGCCAATTTAATCTCCTCAGGGGGCGCTAATCCGTGATATGCAGCAAAGCACTGATTGGAGAAAGAAAAAAGCTTCTGTACGCCTTTCAGAGTGTCACTACCAACTGCACAACCAAGAACAGACTGCATTCGGTCTTCGATAGCAGAAAGCGTTTCTGCAAATACCGCATGCGGTATTTCTCGAAGAAGGAAGGGTGAGGGCACGACGGTGCTTTTTGACGTTTGCACAGCCCTTGCGGTATCTTTCTTGTATCCTTGAGCCACACGCAGGGCCGAAGCGTTCATGATTCTCACGCCGAGTTCCAATGAAGATCTCATTCGCATGAATGTGGCCTTCCCGAATGTTTCTTCTGATACAAATTCGGAGTTTTTGAACAAAACGGCCTGAATTACGATGCGGCGCATGCTCTGATTCGACGAAGCCGATGTTTTCGAACTGGATGGCCAGTGTCTTGTCTTTTTCGGAAGCAGACATAGACGAATCGGAGACGACAAGGTCCACGCATTGCAAAGTGTATTCCACAATGGCGACGACGTGGACGCTTATCTCTTGCATGATGACTCGACTTCGTGAGCTGAACTTCTTCGAAATATGCTTGGAAGACTTCCTACTTCCTTGAAAAATGTAGAAGAGCTGACGAACATATTTTTGAAGCGGCGATGCTTTCGAAGAATCTCCCTCCTCGCCGATAGTGATCTTCGAACAAGAACCGGCGTTGAAAAGAAGGTCACATGCTCTACACCAAACTTCCGACTGTGGATAGGTTTGCATAGCAATGAATATGTGCTCCGATGCATCTCCTCCCGGCAGAGCATAACAGCAATCCACGGCTTGCAGTATTGCCCCCATGCTTAACGAAAATACAGTTCTACGGAGCCCTGGGCGAATCTTGGGGCCTTTTTTGACCTTATCGGCATAAAGAACCTTGAACTTAGTTTTCAACAATACTTTTTCAGATTCTTCGCGCATCGGAATTTTCTCCCTGTCTTTCCCGCATGCGTTCCAAAGGCAACTATCAATCCAATGGTTGCATAGCTGAAGAAGGTCCGCGGGAGACTTTGATTCTATAACGGAGTCGAGCTCGATGCGATAGTAGTTCTCATCGAGCTCGTCTGTTATGGAATCTAACGAGCATTTCCGTGTGCGCTTCCCAGCAGTCGGACTCCACTGTGGCGTTGAGACACCCTTGCGTATGAGGAAGGAGTCGTATTTCAACGCCACTTCGTGCTGAAGGTTGTGTAGCATGTCCAGCAGCAGTTTTCTCCTCTCCTCCTTGTTTGATTGCAAGGGAATGTTGTGCAGATGTTGCCTGAAGTATAGTGCGACAAATGGTCCACAAGTCACATGGCCGGACGGCTGATCCTTCTTTTTTGTGATGCGAGATATCGAAATGTGCGCTTCGATATTCGACTCGGAAGAATTGAGTCCAATTGAAAGAAGACAATCTTGAACCAGCCTTGACACAGCTTTCTTCACAACGCCTATTTTATGTGTTGTGTAAAGAGCGAGGCTGTCATAATGACAAGCTTTGATAGCTTTCAGAGTCGAGCATTCACAGCCCTCCCTCTCGACGCATGACAAAAATTGAGAAAGACCCTCGATGACGACCAGGGAGAAGTGCTCTCGAAAGTGAAGTGGGACGTAGACAACGGCATCCTTTTTGAGAACTGCTTCTGCCGTCTTCCGACTCATAGAGTAGCCTAGGGGCATGGAAGGTCCACCTTGGCTGCACATGTATGCACTTGAGCGATGGATGATATCGAATAAATAATGCTTGGCCGTATCGTACTTGCTGAGCCCCACCGAAGACATGAACCACAAAAGAGCATCCGAAGAGATGAAAGCATGGGGTTGCTTCAATATCTCTTCGCAGTCAGTTTTTGTTAGAAACTGACTGTGTCCATTGAGAGTTTGAACGAGAGGACAGAACTGCTACTCGAATTATCTCTTTGGGGGGGCCTCGAATCGCCGCTGACGGGAGTGATGGACTTGCCGTTCCCGTCTATCACCTCAACCGAAGAGCCCGAAGAAATCAAGTCTATCTCTTCTTCGGAGGTTTTTATGGCGGTATTCTTCGTATTTGTCTTCTTTCCTTGGGTCTTCTTTCCTTGGGTCTTCTGTCCTTGGGTCTTCTTTCCTTGGGTCCTCTTTCCTTGAGTCTTCTTTTTTATCACACCCATGTAGTCCTTGCTCGACTTGTCAATGTTGATTCGAATTGACTTCAAAGGAGGTAGCGGGATTTCGACTGCTTCTTCACTTGATGTGTTCCCATCGGTTTCCGTTCCTTCTCCGATTTCTTCTGCAAAGTCCAATCTCCTGCGCATTTTTGTGTGTTGAGGTGGCCTCACCGCGGACATCATCACAATGCTCTTTTTCGGGTGAGGAGATTTGGATATTGGTGGCTTAGGTGACCTCGGCGACCTACGGATCCTTTTCTTCCCCTCCGCATCGGCTGTCGGAGGAGAAGAGCTGCGCTTCTTCAATTTTCGGGGGGACATGTCGGAAATTGCGAACAGCGGCCGCAGTGTGCGACAATCCTAGCTGAAGATCGAAGATGCCAATTAGGCTATGGAAGAAATTTGACGGAGAGGGAGAGAACCGAGAAAGTGTGGATGTATTAGGAAACAAGGTAGAGGACGCTTGATCGCAGAGATGTAAAGGAATCCCAAGTCGAAACAATGGAATTGCCAAAGGTCGCAAACTCGAAGGATTTCTAAAATTGAGTTCAAACTGAGACGGTATCAGCACCAGAATCCAATATCCAAGCTGCTCTCCACTCGGGACGTCGCTCTGCAATAGGTCTTTCGTGCTACAGAAAGGTCGTGAAGGGTGCAAAATTCCGGTAAATTCGGAATTATATTCAGGCTCTGGCGCGAAGAACTGCACAGAACGCTCATTTTCCGATCCAACCCTTGAAAAAAGTGAGTGAAAATCATTCGAAACTCATTTTGAGTTTCGGGTCCCTTTTTTCAGGGGTTGGATCGTCATTTGGACGTTCGAGCCCCTTTTTTTGGTACTCGAAACTCAAAATGAGTTTCGAACCCTTTTTTTTGGTACTCGAAACTCAAAATGAGGATACTGTACATGCGCACAGTACAGTACCTGCCCCTCCTCTGAAGCGCCCCCTGGACATACTTCAAGA